>NW_027331927.1:7454482-7754482 GCF_048418815.1 Hemitrygon akajei
AGTTCATTTTGTCAAATACCACAGAACCTTGCCATTACCTGTGCAAGTCAAACCCCGGTTTATCTTGCCAAATTGTAAGAGATTGTTGGTGTTTGCACTAAATTCCCTCTGCAGTTAGTAACCTGACTTTCAGCTTGTCCAGATCACAATGCACCTTTGGTAGCCTTTCTCACTGCCTGCTACGTCCCATCTCGGTATAATCCACAAATTTGCTGATCTAGTTTGCCACATTTTCATCTGTTATCTCAATCATTAACGTTAGTACCAAGCACCCAGTCACTTTCCCTGAGGCACCTCGTGAGTCTCATGCCTCCATTCAGAGAGGCAACCATCTGCCAGCACTCTACGGGTTCTCCACTTGCTTCCTCCTGAATCTTATTTACCTTTCCCTTTTGGACCAGCCTCCTATGCAGAATAATTTGATTAGACATGAACTCCCAGTCTGACTATCCCTCATCAAGCCCAGTATTTCGAAAACTATGAATTCCATTTCTTAAAATACCTTCCAAGGACATACCCAAGACTGACGTCAGGATCACGTGCCTATAGTATCCCTTCTTATTTTTCTAGTCTTTCTAACACAAATGAGCAAAACCAGCTATCTTCCCATCCTCTGGCATATCATTTATAGCCCTGTGCATTTCATATGTATCTAACAGTGTTCAGCAGTTTGTGCACTGGCCTTCCACTGTGTCCGAGGGAACACCTTTTCAGGCCCGGGGTATTTGTCCATTCTAATTCACCAAGCACCTGTTCTGTAATCTGCATACAATCTAAAACAAGACGAACTTTTCCGGATTTCTATAGTCACTGTATCTGTCTCCCAGGTAAATGCAGGCAAACAAAAATTATTGAAGATCTACCCCATCCTTTTCAGTGCCTTGACTAGATAGCACGCTGATCATTTTTGACAGTTAATTGGGCAGTACGAAGTAGTACATGTGTCTCAATAAATTATTCCGCCACCAAATTGTCTGTATCCGAGGGAATGTGCTCATTACTGTTGTTGTTTACAAAGTTCACAAGAGTGATTCTGGAATGAAAAGTTTTACGTATGAGGAGCATTTGGTGTTTCTGGGCCTGATCTCAATGGAGGAGTGGTGACTCTGGGAACAGGAACCTCAATGAAATCCTGAGGTCTGGATAGAGTGCATAGGGACAAGAGGTATTCAACAGTAGGAGAGTCTAGTAACTGAGGTTACAAGCTCAATCTATTCAATTGTATCTGGGAACCTGCTCTTCCATCATTCTGTCCAGTAACAGGATCTGAATTGAACATGAATCAATGCCTGGGGTTGATCATAGATATAAGCTATTGGCAGCCACAAGAACATGATGGAATTTTAACCAACTAATTGAACAAAGAAGTAAACTTTTTGTTTATCACTACAATGTATTGTGATATCTTTTTAAGTATCCCATAGTTGCCATTTGAAGCCTCATCCAACAACGTGTTTTTTTTTTTTTTTTTTGGACCAGCTTCTGCACTGCTGGAAGTTCTGTAGAGATGGAAGTCACAACAAATTTATTGGATTGACCTCGGGACAGGGTTAACACAGCAACTGGAATTTTAACATCCCCAGTACAAAACGGCTGAGAGCTCAGTATTCATCTTTATCATGATGAAACTCAGAGCATGTGAGGTTCCTTATTTCCTATTTTCAGTTAGTTCTGCTGAGCCACTTCCTCCATCACCAGGGTAACAGCCCACCAGAGCTGCAGAGTGTTGAACATATTTATCGCTCTCTGGTCACCGCCCCTCAGTGGCCTCAGGAGCTGGTGTGGAGGCCCGGATGCCTTGAGCATTTACTATATGGAATATATGATGTTTATGTTGGAATAAAGAGATAACAATGAATGTATGTATTTATTTATGCAAATCTCTTCAGGATGCCACAAACATCTTGCAGTTAGCCAATATCTGTGCATCAAAAAGACAAAAACCTGTACTGGGTTTCCAGTGATTTATTTACAATTTTATATTAAAAGCGTTTACTTGTAGTTTCACTGTGGGGGAAGTGGCGGCGAATTGCACTGATCCAGGTCCCGCTCCGCAATACGATAATAAACAGAAGCGCTCAAATTACCTGCTGAAGACAAGTTAAATATATATCCCCACCCACTGGCGACCCATAGCCCGGGTTCCCCGCCCAGTTAAAGAGTCATCAGGTTCTAGTTCTATTATGGGATGGAGCGGAGTGTTAATTTTAGAACTGGGATTAGACCAGACACTGCTGAATATTACTGAATGGAAAGAGTCCTGGGAGTGTTGGTGCTTGGTCTATAATCCTGGGATGGGACTCCAGGATTACGGAACTGGCAGTGTTCTCCGGAGAGATATTACAACTAAACATATCTTTACCTTCCTCGCTCGCAGCCTGCCTTCTTCTTTCAACAGGGATCAGTCTCTCAACAATTCCCTTGTTCATTCATCCCTCCTCACTGATCTCCCTCCAGTCACTTATCCCTGCAAGCGGCCTAAGCGCTACACCTACCCGTACACCACCTCCCTCACCTCCATTCAGACACAAAACAGTCCTTCCAGGTGAAGCAACACTTCATCTGCGTATCTGCTGAGGTCGCTTATTGTATTCCCTGCTCCCGATGCGTCCTCCTTTACATTGGTGAGACCCACCATAAATTGGTAAACCGTTTTGTCGAGAATCTCTGTACTATCTGCCACAGGGGAGACTTCCTAGTGGCCTAAGTATTTAATTCTGATTCCCATTCAAAGATCTCTATCAATGGCCTCCTCTTGTGCCAAGATGAGAACGCCCTCAGGGTGGAGGAACAACACCATCTGGGTACCCTCCAACCTGACTGTATGAATGTTGAATTCTCCTTCCAGTAAACAAATCGCCCCCCACCCACTTCACTCTTCTCCACTCTGAACTTTCATTTCTGCTCACCAGCCTATTACTTCCCCCGGGTCTCCTCTTTCCCTTTCTCCTATTGACAACTCTTCGATTCTTTATTCTTCAGCCGTTGACCTGTCCATCACTTGACTTCACCAATCACCTTCCAGCTCCCCTCTTTATCTTCCCCCTGGGTCCCCTCCTTCCCTTTCTCCTATTGACAACTCTCCGATTCTTTATTCTCCAGCCCTTGACCTGTCCATCACTTGACTTCACCAATCACCTTCCAGCTCCCCTCTTTATCTTCGCCGACATTTTTATTCACATATCTTCCCCCCCCCCCTCCTCAGGAATGAAAAAGGCTCAGTGTCCAAACTGTCGACTGTTCACTCTTTTCCATACATACTGCCTGGTGTGCTGAGATCCTCCAGAATTTTGTGTGTGCTGCTTTGGATTTCCAGCATTTGCAAGCTTTCTCGTGTTTAAGTGTGGCAATTACCGTAATAATTATTTGTGCTTTGCTGAGATTGTGCCTGGAATATGGTGTAAAATCCCGCTCCCCATACTAACACGGGTTATACAGACCAAAGAACAAACTGTCGGAGGAACTCAGTGGATCGGGCAGCATCTGTGGAGGGAAATGGACTGTCAACATTTCGGGCCGAGACCCTCCCTCTGGACTGAGAGTGGACGGGAAATAGTCAGAGAAAAGAGGTGAAGGGTGAGGATGGGGCAAGAGCTGGATCCAGGTGAAGGGGGGGGGGTTGGTGGTGGGAAGGTTGAATTAGAGACAGGGGTGGGAGGTGAGTGATTGGGACAACACGGGGCTGCAGAAATGGAATTAAATTCTATGGAGGATTATCTAACAAGTAAGAGTGAGCTTGTTTTAGAGATTCACCAGACTGATTCCTTGAGGACGATGAAGTCTCAGTGATCGTCTTCACATAAAGTAGAAGCCGGCAGATGTGTGGAGACCGAAGGGATCGAGGAAATGAGGATCGTGGAGAAACATGTGGCTGAGATGGGAGAGAAGCCGCCATTTTGTTGATGGTTAGAGGGGCTGAATGGCCACCTCCTCCTGTTTCTCACTTGATGTTTCAGTGCTGCTGTCCAGCGAGGCTCCGGAGGAATGTGAATAGAAATTAGTGTTTATAAACGTAGAAGTGATTTCAATGAAACCTGCACAATTCTTGTTCGGGTGGGAATTCAGTGTCGGACCGGGATGAGAATTGATCCAGTAACTCTGAGAACCGGGTGGTGGAGCGATGGGGACGGGGAAGATGCAGAGGGAGAGATTGAAAATGTAGCTGGGCTAAATATAAAATAATATGTAAAATGCGGCCGGTAGGTCGGGCAGTGTGTGAGGAGCGAGGAGCAGAGTCACCGGTTCAGGTGGGAGACCCTCCACCCGTCACGTGATCCAGGTTCTCGCTCCCATTTCAAACACAGATCTGCAGTATCTCAGGTTTTCGCTTCCGAGGCCCCGCCCCCGCTCTCACAGTCTCCGGAAGGGCGATGGTTTTCGTTCTGTTCTCTGTCGAAGCGGGTCGTCAGCTGGGAACCGGAGGACCGATCGCTGTCTGCGGGAACAATTGATCAAGTTCTCATCAGTGAGTATTGATAACCGGTTACTAGGGGTGAACGCGACCGACATTTTCCCATCGGTGAGTACTGAAGCCAATCCCGGGGGAAGTTGGGCACCTGATGATGGGCAGGGAGTCCCGTTAACATCCTTGAACCGGTGGTCTCGTCCCGCTTCCTGAATACAACCTGTCGTGGTCGGTCCGGGTTATGGGACCTTCACACGGAACCGCCTGAGATGAGCCGCCGCTCAGCCCCTGGTGTTCTGGTCCCAGGAGCGGGATGAGGTGGTGATGCCGAGACTGAACCCATCCATTAAGATGTACCTGGTGAACTTTACCTTCATCACCATGCCCGGTATCGGATCCACACTTCACCTGGATCGATGCCCGGGGTCGATAATTGTTTTACATATTTCCAGCACACTGGAAGCGGCCGTTTGGCCTGTTGTGTTCTTGCAGACAGAAAGTGTTAAACAGAGTAACCGCATCCTCGGGACACTCCTCCACGTGTATAAGTAGTTCCATCTTTCCCAGTTCAGACAGGACAGTGAAATCCAGATCTCTCACGTCCTCTTGGGGGACTGGGAAGTTTATTTCCATCTTCTTTCCATTACCACAAATTGCCGAAATGCTGACAGTGTTTCCCGATATCTGGCCCTATTAATGCGAGAATTAAGTCTTGTTCATTTATCTGGGTTTCTCGGAAATGTGTACACTCCCTCCGGAATTTCCAAAGGAGCAACCCAGGCTGTCTGATATTTCCACACGATTGAAATGGGGAATGTTTTCCATGTACAGACGTAGAGTAAAAATCATGTCTTTGGTATCATCCATGCAAATCAATACAATTGCAGCAGTACATTGAGGTAAAACAAATCATTCCGGTTACAGAGAAAGTGAAGTGCAGGTAGATATGTGGTGCAAGGTCACATCGATTTAGACTGTGAGGTCAGGAGTCCACTCATCACGCTGTTCGCTTCTAACAGCAGAATGGACACCGTCCTTGAGCCCGGTGGCATGTTTCTGTTTTATTTTATGTTCGGCCCGATGGAGCATTAGAAGTGAGAATGTTCAGGGTTGTGGGGATCTTTCATTATGTTGGCTGTTTTACTGAGGCAGTGGGAAGAATAGACAGAGTCCATGGAGGGGAGGTTGGTTTCTATTACGTACTCAGCTCTATCACTGTTCTCCACTATTTCATTCAATTAAAGAAAGAGCAGTAGCTATATGAAGATGTGAAGTATCGGGATGGGATACTTTCTGCGGTGAATTGATAAAGTGTGTCGAGTAGAAAATGACATATACCAAAATTCTTATTGTTTGTTCTGGTTTTGTAATATTGGAATCTGTTATCTACTCATGCGTACTATTATTTCAGTGTCTGTGTATTGCGGGAGGAACATCAGAGATCGCCCTTCATCCCATTCACCCATCTGGCTCCATCTGCTCATTCCCTGCCGATCTGGTTCAACCTCTATCCAGCCTCTGTCCCACCAAATCAGTGATATATATCAACCATCTTATCCAATCTCTGTCCAGCCTGTATCCCACCAGCTGAATGATATATATCAACCATCTTGTTCAACCTCTGTCCAGTCTGTATCCCACCATCTCAATGATATATATCAACCATCTTATCCAATCTCTGTCCAGCCTGTATCCCGCCATCTCAATGATCTATGTCAACCATCTTGTTCAAACTCTGCCCAGACTGTTCCCAATGCTGCAATGATATATTTCAGCAATCTCTCTTTCAAACTTTGTCTTCATTGTGAAGTTTTGCTTTGCATCTTTTCCAGAATTGTTTTTTTGACAGTTAGGACTACCAGAGGTTTAATTGAACACAGCACGTGGCAGGGTAAAAAGCAGCCATTTCAATTTTAGTTTCACCGTTACAAAATGGCTACAGTGTTAACCTTTGCCATAATGTAACCCATAGCATCTGAAGTTGAGTTTGTTATTTCATTTTTTGTTTATTTTCGGTGAACCATTTCCTCTGTTTCCTGGGTAACAGCCTGTCAGAGCTGCAGCAAGTATTGCACTTTTTATCGCTCTGTGGTCACCGCCTCTCAGCGTAGAGACAGTGGCCTCGGGAGCAAATGTAACAGAATGATAGTGGGAGGAAAGGATGCTGTGAGCATTGACTGTATGGAATGTGTTACACCAGGGTGAGAATGAACTCTGAACTAACAGAGTGGTTGGGGTGGGATGGTATTTACAGTTTAGAATGGCAATCAGTTTACTATCTGTGCATTAAAATGAAGAGGGAGAAATACTACGGTTGCAGGAAATTTAAAGTGAAGAGCAAAAAATACTGGAGACGCTCAGCAGATCGGCAGCATCTCGGACAGTCTCAGCTCTGGAACTGGGTCTTCCACCATTTCTCCTTTCAGAGATGTAGTCTGATGTACTGAGCTCCCAGCATTTTCTACTTTATAATTTTACATTTCGTTCCTGCTACACTGCAGGAAACATGGCAGACAGCTGTGCCGGGCAAAATCCCACACAGCAGGAAGATTGTGATCAAATGCGCTCGGTTTAGCTGCTGGGGACAGGCTGAAGTGCATCCGCAACCTCTATACAGACCGGGGAACCAGCCTGAGCACCGGCCCCGGCAGAGGGTCATTAGGTTCCAATTCCACCTTAGTCTGCGAATCGGAAATGGCAGGAATACCATGACAAATCGCAGGCACCAAATCGTCTTTGTATGGGTGATGATATTGGGCTGGTGACTCTGATGATATGGAACTGGCAATATACGGGCTTCAGTCCAGGTTGGTAATTCGACAGTTGGGATCGGAATTTTCTCAGTCTGCAGTGAAGCTGAAATCCCGGGCGGTTGGGCGTTGGTTATGGGGAAATCACCGTCAACTCTGTCCAATAGGATATCATATCTGTCAAGTATTTTGGAGATTATTTAAGAGTTAACTAGAGAGTTGGGTGAAAGTTGGGAAGTGATGCTGTTCATCTGAACTTTGGTAAAGTCTGTAACAAGATCCCGCATGGCAGCTGATCGGGAAGGTTCGGTCACGTGGGATTCACAGGGAGCTGGCAATGGGATTCACACCGGGTTCGAGAACAAGAAGCAGAGGGTGATGACTGAAGATGAATTTAGCCTGTGACACGTGGGACGTGCGTGTCCGTGTCGAGAACTCGTTAATTTGTTATTCGTGCCATTGATTTGTATATGAATGTACATGGCACGGTATCAAATTTGATACAAAGTTCTGGAGTCTGGTTGATATTGCAACAGGTTACAATAAATTTCAAAGACATCTTGGTTAGTTATGGAAATGGTCTGAGAAATGGCGAATGGTTTTCAACTCGAACAAGTGAGGGGTGGATCATTTGAACAGTCACCACGGTGGGACTGGTATAGTGAATGGGAGGGCACGGAGAGTTGTGGAACAGATTGAGCAACAAAAAAAATCATTAGTATGCAACACAGACTACAATGCAGATAGTGAACAGATACCTGACTCCCACACAGAACTCAGCTCTGACACCGGGTCTTCCACCTGAAATAGTAACATACTCTCTGTCTTGTTGAATAACTCCAGCATTTTTTTTAAATTATGTTAAAGATGTTTGCCAACTTGCTGCTTTGTATGTATGGCGTGTCTACATTGTGTTTAACAAAGGTGCGATGTTACAAGCTGCTAATAGCCAGGTAAACACACAGGAACAGGTACAAACAGGCCGGATGAACTCAGCGCCTCGGTTAGCGTCCGGTGAAAGGAACAGTCAACGTTTCGGGCCGAGACCCTTCGTCAGGACTGAAGAGGGAGGAGGCAGGGGCCCCATAAAGAAGGTGGGGGGAGGGTGGGAAGGAGGAGGCTGATAGGTGCCAGGTGAAAAACCAATCGGGGGAAAGATCAAGGGTGGGGGAGGGGAAGCAGGGAGGGGATAGGCAGGAAAGGTGAAGAAGGAATGTAAGGGGAAAGCACTATGGGTAGTAGAAGAAGGCAGAATCATGAGAGAGGTATATGAGGTGTATGGGATCCCGTTGAAGGTGGCGGAAGTTGCGGAGGGTAATATACTGGATCCGGAGGCTGACGGGGTAGTAGGTGAGGACAAGGGGAACACGGTCCCTGTTGTGGTGATGGGAGGATGGGGTGAGGACCGAAGTGCGGGAAATGGAAGAGATGCGGGTGAGGGCATCACCCCACCACTAAGGACATTTTCCCCTCTCTACCCTCTCTACGAAAATCTTTGCTTTTCGCAGGGATCATTCCCTCCATAACTGCCTGGTCCACACGTCCCTCCCCACAGATCTCCCACCGGGTACTTATCCCTGCAAGCGTAAGTGCTACACCTGTCCCTACACCTCCCCCCTTACCACCATTCAGGGCCCCAGACAGTCCTTCCAGGTGAGGCAACACTGCACTTCTGAGTCTGTTGGGGTCATCTATTGCATCCGGTGCTCCCGGTGTGGCCTCCTCTACATCGGCGAGACCAGACGCAGATTGGGGGACCGCTTCGTCGAGCACCACCGCTCCGTCCGCCACAACAGACAGGATCTCCCGGTTGCCACCCACTTCAACTTTCCTTCACACTCACATTTGGATATGTCCATATATGGCCTCCTCTACTGCCATGATGAAGCCAAACTCAGGTTGGAGGCGCAACACCTCATATACCGTCTGGGTAGTCTCCAGCCCCTTGGTATGAACATCGGATTCACCTCTCTCATGATTCTGCCTTCTTCTACTACCCATAGTGCTTTCCCTTTACATTCCTTCTTCACCTGTCCTGCCTATCCCCTCCCTGCTTCCCCTCCCCCACCCTCTTGATGTTTCCTCTAATTGGCTTTTCACCTGCACCTTCCCGCACCCCCCACCTTCTTTATAGGACCCCTGCCTCCTCCTTCCTCAGTCCTGACGAAGGCTCTCGGCCCGAAACGTTGACTGCTCATTTCAACGGATGCTTCCCGACCTGCTGAGTTCATCCAGCCTGTTTGTACGTGTTGATTTGACCACAGCATCTGCAGTGTATTTGTCTTTAAATACTCAATAACATGTTGACCGGAGTTTAGGAGATAATAATGATCTTACAATCCTTCCGGAGAAAATGTAGTGGTTCTGGACAAGATGTCACAATGTGATGGGTGAGATTGCATTGTTCAGGATGTCAGAGTGATTCTACATAGACTCAATTCATATATTGCCATAGGTGTCAATGCAAGGGGATGTCAAAATGAAAGGAGACGGTGAGAATCAGGTCTGACTGAGAAATCTGTATAATCCAGTGAAGAGAGGAACAGAAGTCTCATCGTCAGCAGCAATATTTCAACCCACACTGCTATAACTGTTATCCATTACTCACCAGAGCGCCACTAGTGGTAGGAGGACCAAAGCAGTGGAAGCTGTCTGCTCAGCCTGCTTTGTCTTTACGTTGACACATCACTCCCGGTCCAGGGTACAAGATTGGTTCCTAAAAGGGAATTGCCTGCGATATAGGAAGTAGATACCCTAGAGAATCCTGGCCCAGTGCACAATGCATGGAGAGCTGAAATGGGCATTGTGTAACTGTGGGTGGATGGGTGCAGGTGGATCCGGCCATGTCACGTGTTCAGTGGATAGGCCCAAGATGTTTGGAAGTGTTTGTCTCCGTTAACAAACAAAACCGAGTTTTTCAATTAATGTTTGACCCTCCGGTTATTTTTTTTTTTGTTACCTCTGCTGATTCTATGTCTGGGTTTAATTCAACATCGGCAATTCACAACATGATTGTGAAAACTGACCAGAGAGATGAGAGAGAGAGTTAACATCTCTGGGGCAACACAGTAACACGTGGAAGGAGTACAGTTACCGTCTGCTCCTGCTCCTCTAACAGATTGTGATGCACATTAAAATAGCGAGTTACTCCAGAAGACAAGACATTCTGCAGATGATGAAAGTTTTAAGCAACACAAAGACACACAAAATATTGGCTGAACTCAGCAGGTCAGGCAGCATCCATGGAGAAGAATAAACATATGATGTTTTGGATCAGGACCACGGGGAACAGAAAGTAATGTAACAATATCTAGAATTTCTGTCCCCTCATTTCCAGTCCGATGAAGGGCCTTGGCCTGAAACACTGATTGTTTATTCTCCTCCGGAGACGCTGCCTGACATGTTGAGTACCTCCAGCATTTTGTGAGAAATCCCAGGGATTTGCTGAGGAAGGGGTTGACCAGCCAGGCAGACAGTAACCCAGAGCAAAGCGGTGGTGATGGGCAGTACCAGGAGAGTGATGGTGATGGTTACTATATTCCCAGGAATTAGCAAAGTCTTTTGCAAACAGAGAGGTATATCCATGGGGACAAGAAAGAGCAGCATTCAACAGACAGTTGAGCTTTACCGGCTAAGGTAACAATTCACTGAATCACCCACCCCACCCCACAGTCTACAGAGGAGTTACACTCTTCCCATTGGTGCAAAGCGATGTCAGTCACTGGTTACACCCAATAGCAGAGATGGGCCAGCCGAGAGGGCATTACCCCCGCTGAGGACATCTCTCACTCCCGCCACGTCAAAGCGGAACAAATCCCAAAGTAAATGCCCCGCTTTTTGAATTATTTCAATATCCCTCCGAGGGAAGCTGGGGGTGTTTAAGAAGCTTCTCCTTCAGTCGGTGTCTGATGAATTGCTGAGAGGTAGGAGGAGACCACTCGGCCCACTGGATTGCTGCCATCTCCCTGGGGAGGGAGGGAACCCAGCAGGAGGAGGAGGGAGGGTGAATTAATTGAGAGGATAAATATGTTGTGAGGGGTTGAATAGGATAGGGTCTGCGAAGTTGTTTGCCCCGGTGGGGGATCCAGGAGCAGGATTGGGGAAGGAGCCCATTGACAGCGGGAAAAAGAAATGAGGGACTCGTCTATGGAAACGTCTGAGTCCACAGTGGTGGTGAGCAGAGATATTCACCTCTTCGGTGGGCAAACAGTGGGAGACTGTATGCTCATATTGTTAGTGACACAGAATCGTATAATTACTGTTCCGTGTGTTATCTGAATGTACTTGCCTGTGATGCTGCCACAAGTCAGTGTTTCTCTGTCCCTGTACCTTCCCGTTCTTGTGAACTTGGCAATAAATTCAACAGGACCTGAGAAATCTCAGTGAGATTTGATTAGTGATGATCAGTTTGGCACCTCGGTAGGTAGAATGTAAAGAAGATAGAACATAGAAATCTAAATCACATTACAGGCCATTCATCTCACAATATTGTGTCAATCGAGTAACCTACTCTAGAGGTGGACTACAATTTCCTTGCAGCATATACCTTTATTTTTATAAGCTCCATGTACCAATCTAAGAGTCTCTTAAAAGACCGCAATGGATCCACCTCTACCACCATTGCTGCCAGTGCATTCCACACACCCACCCCTCTCTGTGAGAAAAATGTAACCCTGTCATCCCCCTTGTACCTACTTCCAAGCACCTGAATACTATGCTCCCTCTTCTTAGTCAGTTCAATCCTGAGAAAAAGCCTCTGGCTATCGACACAAGCAAAGCCTCTCATCTTATACACCTCTGTCATGTCACATCTCATCCGCCATTGCTTCAAGGAGAAAAGGCCAAGTTTACTCAACTTATTCTCATCAGGCATGCTCCCCAATCCAGGCAACATCCTTGTAAATCTCCTGTGTACTCTCTCTATAGCATCCATATCAATTCCTGTAGTGAGGTGACCAGAACTGAACACAGTACTCCCAAGCAGAGTCTGATCAAGGTCTTAGAACAGATCCCAACGGAACAATATTAGTCACAGTCATCCATGCAGAATACTAACCATCTACAATCGACCTTTGCTTTCTGTGGGCATGCCAGTTCTGGATTCACAAAGAAATGTCTCCTTGGATCCCATACCTCATTATTTTTTGAATGAGCTTTCCATGGAGAACCTTAGCAAACCTCTTACTGAAATCCATATACAGTACTTCCACTGCTCTACCTTCATCAATGTGTTTTGTTACATCCTCAAAGAATTCAATCAGGTTCATAAGGCGTGACCTGCCCTCGGCAAAGCCATGCTGACTATCCCTAATCAGACCATGTCTCTCCGAATGCTCATAAACCCTGCCTCTCAGGATCTTCTCCAAAACATGCCCACAACTGAAGTAACACTAACTGGTCTGTAATTTCCTGAGTTATCTCTACTCCATTTCTTGAACAAGAGAGCAACATTTGCAACCTTCCAATCCTCTGGTACTTCTCCACACCTAATTGATGATGCAACGATCATCGTCAGAGGCTTAGCAATCTCCTCCCTCGATTCCTACAGTAGCATGGGGTATATCTCGTTCAGTCCCAGTGACTTATCTAACTGAATCCCTCTCAAAAGATCCAGCACAAGCTCTTTCTTATAGTTCATACACTCATGTGTTTCAGTCTGCGGTAAGTCATCCCCACAATTGCCAAGGTCCTTTTCACCGGTGAATACTGAAGCAAAATACTCAGCATCTCAGAATATTTCAATGATCGGCAGGTTGAGAAACATTTGTTGAGAAGCTAGCAGTGAGATTTAACCAAGCTAATTTGCCATTGCTGGCCATTTCCTGTACTTGCATGATGCACCCTCAACTCCAATAATGATTGTTACAAAAGTCGGTGATATGTATTCCATCCTTTATTAGCAATCAGTAAACATACAATCTTGAAGTGATAAAACTGATCTGTACCCAAACATAAATTCATCGTATTTGAGTTAATAATAACAAAATATATGACATCGGTCAGTCCCCAGCTGTGTACTGCATGGAACAAAGCAAACTATGTAACTGATTCCCTTTGCATTTACCACACCCCGACTGATGCAACTTGTTACCGTAAAAAAAAATCATAAATACACAATGCAGGATGCAATGCTGATAGAGAACAGATACATGGTTCCCACACACAGGCTCAGATCTGATACAGGGTCCTCCACCTGAAATATTAACATACTCTCTGTCTTGATGAATAATTCCATCATTCTCTTTTAATTATATTGACAATTTTTCTGAACTGACTGTTTTGGATGTATGGCGTGTCGACATTGTGTTTAACAAGGTGTCATATAACTAACTATCTGATAATAGCCAGGTGATGTGCTCAAAGGAATCTTAACCAAGTTTTGGTGCTAATAATAGTTTTAAAGTCCTGCTGGAAAAACTATAGTGGTTCAGGACAAGATGTCATGGTGCTATGTGTGAGATTGCATTGTTCAGGTTGTCAGAGAGTGTTTCTGTCAGAGTGCTATCGATGCAATGCTCCTCAGACAGGATGAAGAGATCATAACTCCCCAATGCCATTCGGCTTTACAATTCAACCGCCAGGAGTAAGATATGTTAAAGTGCCGGGGTTGATTGTATTTAATGTATTTAAGTAAACTACTTAAGAAACTTTTCAAAAGCTATTATTAATGCTTTTTGAGAGAGTGATTTAGATGCATGTCATACTTTTACTGAGTTAAGTATTGTATGTAATTAGTCTTGCTACAACAAGTGTATGGGACATTGGAAAAAAAATGTTGAATTTCCCCATGGGGATGAATAAAGTATCTATCTATCTATCTATCTATCTGTATAGACACAAATCATATATTGCCATAGGTGTCAATGCCAGGCGATGTTCACCCGTAAGGAGACGGTGAGAATCAGGTGTGACTGAGAAATCTGTATAATCCAGTGACGAGAGGAAAAGAAGTCTCATTGTCAGGAGAAATGTTTCAGCCCACACCGCTGTAACACTTGTCCATTACTCACCACAGTGCCACCAGTGATAGCAGGACCAAAGCAGTGGGCTCTGTCTGCTCAACCTGGCTTGCATTCCGTAGACTCATCACTCCCGGTCCAGGACACAAAATTGGTTCCTAAAAGGGAATTGCCTGCAATACAGAGAGTAGATACACTGGAGAATCCTGGTCCAGTGCACAATCCATGGAGAGCGGAAATGGACATTGTGTGATTGTGGGTGGATGGGTGCAGGTGGATCCGGCCATGTCACGTGTTCAGTGGATAGGCCCAAGATGTTTGGAAGTGTTCACCTCAGTTGAAAAACAAAACAGTGTTCTGCTTTAAACCCCAATTAATGTTTGACCCTCCTGTTATTTTTTTTTTGTTACAGAGCAGCAAAAACTGAAAACTCCTGTCCACAAAATGGGTCAAGGATCGAGCAGTGGAGGAGCTCCAGTGACGTCAACATCGGGAAAGGACACGGGTATGTTGGCGAAGTAATTTAATTTATAAATACTCTGCGGATTCTCCGTCTGGGTTTAATTCAATAATGGCAATTCTCAAAATATTTGTGAAAACTGAGCAGAGAGATGAGAGAGAGAGTTAACATTTCAGGGGGAAACACAGACACACGTGGAAGGAGTACAGTTACCGTCTGCTCCTGCTCCTCTAACAGATTGTGATGCACATTAAAATAGCGAGTTAACCATATAACCATATAACAATCACAGCACGGAAACAGGCCATTCCGGCCCTCCTAGTCCGCGCCGAACTCTTAATCTCACCTAGTCCCACCTACCCGCACTCAGCCCATAACCCTCCACTCCTTTCCTATCCATATATCTATCCAATTTTACCTTAAATGACACAACTGAACTGGCCTCTACTACTTCTACAGGAAGCTCATTCCACACAGCTATCACTCTCTGAGTAAAGAAATACCCCCTCGTGTTTCCCTTAAACTTTTGCCCCCTAACTCTCAAATCATGTCCTCTCGTTTGAATCTCCCCTACTCTCAATGGAAACAGCCTATTCACGTCAACTCTATCTATCCCTCTCAACATTTTAAATACCTCGATCAAATCCCCCCTCAACCTTCTACGCTCCAATGAATAGAGACCTAACTTGTTCAACCTTTCTCTGTAACTTAAGTGCTGAAACCCAGGTAACATCCTAGTAAATCGTCTCTGCACTCTCTCTAATTTATTGATATCTTTCCTATAATTCGGTGACCAGAACTGTACACAATATTCCAAATTTGGCCTTACCAATGCCTTGTACAATTTTAACATTACATCCCAACTTCTGTACTCAATGCTCTGATTTATAAAGGCCAGCGTTCCAAAAGCCTTCTTCACCACCCTATCTACATGAGACTCCACCTTCAGGGAACTATGCACTGTTATTCCTAGATCTCTCTGTTCCACTGCATTCCTCAATGCCCTACCATTTACCCTGTATGTTCTATTTGGATTATTCCTGCCAAAATGTAGAACCTCACACTTCTCAGCATTAAACTCCATCTGCCAACGTTCAGCCCATTCTTCTAACCGGCATAAATCTCCCTGCAAGTTTTGAAAACCCACCTCATTATCGACAACACCTCCTACCTTAGTATCATCAGCATACTTACTAATCCAATTTACCACCCCATCATCCAGATCATTTATGTATATTACAAACAACATTGGGCCCAAAACAGATCCCTGAGGCACCCCGCTAGTCACCGGCCTCCATCCCGATAAACAATTATCCACCACTACTCTCTGGCATCTCCCATCTAGCCACTGTTGAATCCATTTTATTACTCCAGCATTAATACCTAACGACTGAACCTTCTTAACTAACCTTCCATGTGGAACTTTGTCAAAGGCCTTGCTGAAGTCCATATAGACTACATCCACTGCCTTACCCTCGTCAACATTCCTCGTAACTACATCAAAAAATTCAATAAGGTTTGTCAAACATGACCTTCCACGCACAAATCCATGCTGGCTACTCCTAATCAGATCCTGTCTATCCAGATAATTATAAATACTATCTCTAAGAATACTTTCCATTAATTTACCCACCACTGATGTCAAACTGACAGGTCTATAATTGCCAGGCTTACTTCTAGAACCCTTTTTAAACAATGGAACCACATGAGCAATACGCCAATCCTCCGGCACAATCCCTGTTTCTAATGACATCTGAAAGATCTCCGTCAGAGCTCCTGCTATCTCTACACAAACTTCCCTCAAGGTCCTGGGGAATATCCGGTCAGGACCCGGAGATTTATCCACTTTTAAATTTCTTAAAAGCGCCAGTACTTCCACTTCTTTAATTGTCATAGGTTCCATAACTTCCTTACTTGTTTCCCACACCTTACACCATTCAATATCCTTCTCCTTAGTGAATACCGAAGAGAAGAAATCGTTCAAAATCTCTCCCATCTCCCTCGGCTCCACACATAGCTGACCACCCTGATTCTCTAAGGGACCAATTTTATCCCTCACTATCCTCTTGCTTTTAATATAACTGTAGAAGCCTTTCGGATTTACTTCCACCTTATTTGCCAAACCAAACTCGTAACTTCTTTTAGCTTTTCTAATCTCTTTCTTAAGTTTCCTTTTACATTCTTTATATTCCTCGAGCAATTCCTTTACTCCATGCTGCCTATATCTATTGTAGACATCCCTCTTTTTTCGAACCAAGTTTCTAATATCCCTTGAAAACCATGGCGCTTTCAAACCTTTAACCTTTCCTTTCAACCGAACAGGAGACAAGAAGACAAGACATTGTTACTCCAGAAGACAAGACAAGACAAGACAAGACATTCTGCAGATGCTGAAAGTTTTGGGTGAAACAAAGACACACAAAATATTGGCAGTACTCAGCAGGTCAGGCAATCATCCATGGAGAGGAATAAACAGTTAACGTTTCAGATCGGGACCACAAGGAATAGAAAGTAATGCAGCAATATCTAGAATTTCTGTCCCGTCATCACCAGTCCGATGAAGGGCCTTGGCTCGAAACATTGATTGTTTATTCTCCTCCATAGATGCTGCCTGGCCTACTGAGCACCTCCAGCATTTTGTGAGAAATCCCAGAGATTTGCTGAGGAAGGGGTTGACCAGGCAGGCAGACAGTAACCCAGAGCAAAGCGGCGGTGATGGGCAGTACCAGGAGAGTGATGGTGATGGGTTACTATATTCTCAGGAATTAGCAGAGTCCTTTCAAAACAGATGTGGCCAAAGCAGAGTTCATAAGGTTGAAACATGATCTCTGTTTCCATCAACGGTTGTAATTTGCGTCGGGCGGTTAAGGTGTTGAGCCACGAGGATCTGACCAGGTAAATACTGGCACTGTGACAGAGAACACAGTGAGGCACAGGGAAACATCTTTGCTAGTGGGACAGCTTTCAAAGGACTTTTTGAGGAAAGAGGCAAAGAGCTGGCGAGTTTGAGGAAAGTGGTCACACTGCTCTGGGGCCTGCAACTACAGATCTCCACCGGAGTCTGAGTGGAGGAGGGGGCGATCTGGAGAATGGAAATAAAAATTTATATTTCTTCACACCAAAAAAGTCAAAACCTTCCCTTGTGAGCCACTGCCCCCTCCTGAACAGCCTCACCCTTAACTATTTTCTAAACTCCCCCAGTTCCTGCAGATTATCTTTTCTTAGAGTGGGACGTCCACTGAAGTTCCTGTCACAGAATAGTAATAATAGCATCACTTTAATTAGAAAAGCAGCTAACATCCCAACTGGTCTGTTCAACCACAGAGCAGCAGATGAACCCCGCTGTGTTCACATCTGCACTCCCTAGTGCAAACACTGCTACAGTGTTAGAGAGGGTGAGACTGGGGGACATATTCCTCAGCTCAGTCCACAGAAGCTGAAATTCCTGTCTGCCGGTGTTGTGTGATAGACACTATGGAAGGGTGAGATGGGAATTAGGACAGGGAAACTGAGGGTTGTGGGATCGCGGCAAGGAAGGTGGAAAGGTCTGAAAATATCTATAAATAATATTGCAATTAGTTAAACTGTGACCGTCTGGATGGGAAGCTCACTACATCCATAAGCCCATCATGTCTGTGAAAATGGAGCCCGGAGCAGTGATCTCTGATCTCGCTGATAAGGGAGAGCGGGCGGACAGTTCTAAACTCCTCCTGAGCCTGGTGATGGAGAAAGGCTCCCGCACCCCGAGGGTGATGTGGGAAACCTTCGTGAAAATGCGGATTGGTGTCCCAACGTTGGACAAAGTACTGAAGGAAATCCAGATGTATGGTGAGATAATATCAGAGATTAATTTAAATTTGAATCACAACACAGCACACTTCAAAATATTACAAAAATGATTTCCTCAATTTGTTTAAATTCAAACAAGTTGTGAACCTTCCCATCCACTAATTCGTGCTCAACTTTTACTAAAGTTTCCCAGTGAGCTGAAAGGTAAGTGAACGTTCATTGAACATTGAAGAGTATAACACAGGAATAAGCCATTAGGTATATAATATTGTGCCGAAACGGATATGAAACAAATCAAACATGCCCAAACTCTAACCTCTCCTTCCTACACCATGTCCACAAGCCCCCATCTTCCTTATATCCATGTGAGTATCAAAATGTCTCTTAAAAGCTTCTACCACCTTACCAGACAGTACCTTCCAGGCAGCCACGATTCTGTCATTTATAAAAACAGCTATCCCTCACATCTCCTTTCACTCTATACCCCCTCACTTTCAATATATTCCCTCCGGTAATAGATACTTAAACTGTGGGAAATCGATTCTCTCTGTCCACACTATCTATGCCTCTCAGAATCCTGTCAGCCTGTCAGAGCCCCCGTCGGCCTCCGATGATCCAGAGAAACAATCTAATTTTATCCAGCCTCTCATGATAGCACATGCCCTCTAAACCAAGCAGCATCCTGGTAAATATCTTCTGCTCCCTCTCTAAAGCCTCAACATCCCTCCGGTAGTGGGGCAATTGGAACGGTACGCAGTGGCCCAGATGAGGCAGAACCAGAGTTCATAAAGTTGAAACTTGTCCTCTGTTTCCACCAACGGTTGTAATTTGACTAAGGTAATGTTAGGTATCTCACAACATTCAAACTGTCTCGGTTTATCGCTGCCTGTCAGTTTCTGAGGCACCATTTGCCCGTTGAAGGCAAGTTTCTGAAGTAGGTAAACGCAGGTGTAATTTCTGAGAACTGAATGCCTCCAAAGCTGATCCAAGTTGGAACTGCACGCAATACTCCAAATCAGACCTCGCAAACGACCCATACGACTCCAACAAGACATGCCAATTTCTCTGCTCAACAGAGACGAGAGAATCTGCAGATTCCGGTAATCAAAGCAATGCACACAAAATGCTGGAGGATCTCAGCAGGTCAGTCAGCAGCTATGGGAATCAATGTTTCTGGAAGCGTCCCGGCCTAAAACGTCGGCTGTATAAACGTCTCCTTAATTGCTGACTGCCTGCAGAATTTCTCCAGCATTGTGTGTGCCTATCCTCAACAGTTAGATTTATAACATCCTTTGCATCAAAGCTTTCTTTACAACCCTATCTCCACGTGACACTACTTTCAATTAATTAAATTCCTTTGGGTTGTATCTACTTTCTCAGTGCACTCTGCACTGTCCTGTCTTTCACTGTGTAATTCCTTCCCTGACTTGTCCTTTCAAATTGTAACACATTAGTGCGTCTATTTCGGATTGTGTTCCGTCACCTGCTGCACAGAATCCCCGTCTTTAGGCTCCAGAGAGAAATTTACTGACCTATAGGTGTTCGGTATTGTCTTTAGTTTTCTCCATTTTCTGTCACAGGTCCAGGCTCAGTGATCACCGAGCTCCTGGCAAGCTGGGACGATTCCCAGCTGCTGCAGTTGACGGACTTCTACCGGGACAGGCTGGAGCAGGCGATGGAAGGAGGGGTGCACGGAGTGAGCCTGGCGTTAACGGCCGAGAATCAGTTCAGCGGAGAGGAACATCGGGTGAGTGTGAGGGAGAATGGGTTTGAATTTTCACACATCACAGGACTGATGGGTGTCGGAACTCTCACTCATCGGATAGTAAAGCATAAAAATATTTCACAAATAAATGTATATAATTCTTAAAACTGTGAATCAGAAGCAATGATTGAAAGAGGTGTAAATACCCCCAGTGGCAGCCGAATGTTCAGAGCAAGAGGAGCAGGTAACAATTAAATGAGGTTGCAATAAATGAGTTTAAATAGGTATAGAAACATACAAAAACCATTGCCGGCAGCCCATTCCACGCACTCACCACCATCTTGTGCCAGCCTTTTCAGCCCTGGGAAAAAGCCTCTGACTATCCACACGATCGATGCCTCTCATCATCTTATACACCTCTATCAGGTCACCTCTCATCCTCTGTCGCTTTGAGGAGTAAAGGCCCAGTTCACTCAACCTATTCTCATAAGACGTGCTCACCAATCCATGCATCATCCTTGTAAATCTCCTCTCCACCCTTTCTATGGCTTCCACATCCTTCCTGTAGTGAGGCGACTAGAAATGAGCACAGTACTCCGAGTGGGGTCTGACCAGGGTCCGATATAGCTGCAACATTACCTCTCGGCTCTTAAATTCAATTCCATGATTGATGAAGGCCAAAACACCGTACGTCTTCTTATACACAGAGTCAACCTGCCCAGCTGCTTTGAGTGTCCTATGGACTCGGACCACAAGATCCCTCTGATCCTCCACACTTATCATTATATTATATTTATATTTAAACACCATCTGCCACTTCTCAGCCCAGTTTTGAATCCTATCAGTGTCCCGCTGTAACCCCTGACAGCCCTCTACACTATCCACAACACCTCCAACCTTGGTGTCATCAAATACAGTAGGAAATTTTATTTTGGGAAGACCGTGCAGCGTGACGGCAGGATGGCCGTGAGAACCAGGGCATCATCTGTGTATGCCACAGGAGCATTAGTGTGTTCTGTTCTGGGTGGAGATGACTGTGTTTCAATCTGGAATTGCAAACAGTGTGAATCGGTCAATACTGCCATGTTGTAATATGTAATCTCTGAATAAACCTCCACTGGAAAAGGCAAAGGAAAGGTATCAGGTGTCAGCCGGTAATCCGCTGTCATGCTGGACACTGGCGGAATGAGGAGATGAATCACATCATCTTTTCTGCAAACTTCTCTGAGACTGCTCACACTGATACAATAACCTTCCTGATTTCTTTCATCTGTGATGGTTATTTTCTGATTTCTGTTTTGCTCCGTCAAATCCGGTGAGGAATTATTTATGGATTTGGAGCCACGTCATTGAAGTGGTCACAGACCAGCCAGGATCTCATTGACTGGTGGACCAGGTTCACGGTGAATGTCCCTCCGTGTGCTCTGCACTCAGAATGTACAGTCCATGTCCAGACAGGATCAGCACCCGTCCGGGTGACTGCTCAGTGTGATCCCGTTACAGAGCACATCATTTACTTCTCATTCTCTGTGTGAATCTGTCAGTCCCCAATATGTTCACCGTTACTCTTCACAGAAAATCTCTGATCTCGCTGATAAGGGAGAGCGGGCGGACAGTTCTAAACTCCTCCTGAGCCTGGTGATGGAGAAAGGCTCCCGCGCCCCGAGGGTGATGTGGGAAACCTTCGTGAAAATGCGGATTGGTGTCCCAACGTTGGACAAAATACTGAAGGAAATACAGATATATGGTGAGATTATATCAGAGATTAATTCAAATTTGTATTGAATACAGCACACTTTAAAACTTTACAAAAATGATTTCCTCAATTTGTTTAAATTCAAACAGGTTGTGACCTTTCCCATCGACCAATTCCCGTTCAACTTTTACTAAAGCTTCTCAGTGAGCTGAAAGGTAAGTGAACATTCATTGAACATTGCAGAGTATAACACAGGAATAAGCCATTAGGCAAGTAATATTGTGCCGAAACAGCTAAGAAATAAATCAAACAACCGTGAAGTCTAATCTCTCCTTCCTTCACCATGTCCACATGCCTCCATCTTCCTTACATCCATGTGCCTGTCCAAACGTCCCTTAAAAGCTTCTAATAATTTGCTTCTACCACCTTACCAGGCAGTGTGTTCCAGGCAGCCACGACTCTCAGATTTAAAAAATAAGCTGTCCTTCACATCCCCCTTCATTCTACACCCTCTCACCTTCAATATATTCCCTCCGGTAATAGACATTTCAACCGCGGGAAACCGATTATCTCTGTCCACTCTATCTATGCCTCTCGTAATCTTGTCATCCTGTGTCAGAGCTCCCCTCGGCCTCCGATGATCCAGAGCAAACAATCTAATTTCATCCAGCCTCTCATGATAGCACATACCCTCTAAACCAGGCAGCATCCTGGTAAACCTCTTCTGCTCCCTCTCTAAAGCCTCAACATCCCTCCGGTAATGGGGCGATCGGAACGGTACGCAATGGCCCAGATGTGGCTGAAGCGGAGTTCAAAAGGTTGAAACTTGACCTCTGTTTCCATCAACGGTTGTAATTTTTGTCGGGCGGTTCAGTTGTTGAGACACGAGGATCTGACCAGGTAAATACTGGCACTGTGACAGAGAACACAGTGAGACACAGGGAAACGTGTTTGCTAGAGGACGAGTTTTCACAGGACATTTTGAGGAAAGAGGCAGAGAGCTGGCGAGTTTGAGGAAAGTGGTCACACCGCGCTGGGGCCTGCAACTACAGATCCCCACTGGAATCTGAGTGGAGAAGGGGGCGATCTGGAGAATGGAAAAAAAACTTATATTTCTTAACAGCAAATAGTCAAAACCTTCTCTTGCCAACCACTGCCCCCTCCTGAACAGCCTGATCGTTAACCATTTTCTAAACTTCCCCAGGTCCCGCAGATTATCTTTTCTTAGAGTTGGGCATCCACTGAAGTTCCAGTCACAGAATAGTAATAATAGCATCACTTTAATTAGAAGAGCAGGTAACATCCCAACTGGTCTGTTCAACCACAGAGCACCTCTTACCAGAAATATAAGGAATCTTGTCCAGAACCCTGGTTCAGTCTCTCTCATTTACAACAGCAAATCCCAAAGATGATAATTTAAATATGGGACCAGAGATAGACGAATCTGGAAGTTTACAAACTACTCACGTTTCTGGGGCCTCTGTAAATATTGCTCCAGTCCACACCCGGTCAATGAAATCCCTCAGTGTCCCTGACCACGGGTTTAGTAAATCGCTACAAGCTTGTTCATCATTGTCCTTCATCCTGTTTGCAAAGGGAACAGACACGACAGTGACATTCCCACACCCATTTCTGAATATAAACAGATACAGTCCCTGATTATTGAAGAACATCATTTCTGCCACTGTCACATTCTCTAAAGTGAATATGTCCAGGATCAGTGTTTTCCTAAGCTCCCTATCACAGCCGAACACATTGAATAGAGAACCCACACACCCCTGACAGGATCCTGTCGCACTGTGAGACACCACACAACTCGGGCAGTGTCCTAACACACGGTGAGATGCCAGACATGCCTGGCAGTGTCCTGACACACTGTGAGACCACACACAAATCTGAGAGGCTCCTGAAACACGTTGAGACCCAACACACCCATGACAGGGTCCTGACACTCTGTGAGACCCCACACACCCCTGACAGGGTCCTGACACTCTGTGAAACCCCACACACCCATGACAGGGTCCTGATAGACTGTGAGACCCCACACATCATTGACAGCATCCTGACACACTGTGAGATCCCAGACACCCCTGACAGGGTAAGATACACTGTAAGATCCCACACACTCTGACAGGGTGTTGAAACACTGTGAGACCACTCACACCACGGCAGCTTCCTAACGCACAGGGAGACGCCACACAATGATGGCAGGGTCCCGACTCACTGTCAACCCCCACACACTGTGAGATCCCACACGTCCATGACAGAGTCCTGACACAATGTGAGATCCCACACGTCCATGACAGGGTCCTGACACAATGTGAGAACCCACACACTCCTGACAGGGTCCTGGCACACTGTGAGACCCAACACACCCATGACAGGGTCCTGACACTCTGTGAGACCCCACACACCCCTGCCAGGGTCCTGACACTCTGTGAAACCCCACACACCCATGACAGGGTCCTGATAGACTGTGAGACCCCACACATCATTGACAGCATCCTGACACACTGTGAGATCCCAGACACCCCTGACAGGGTAAGATACACTGTAAGATCCCACACACTCTGACAGGGTGTTGAAACACTGTGAGACCACTCACACCACGGCAGCTTCCTAACGCACAGGGAGACGCCACACAATGATGGCAGGGTCCCGACTCACTGTCAACCCCCACACACTGTGAGATCCCACACGTCCATGACAGAGTCCTGACACAATGTGAGATCCCACACGTCCATGACAGGGTCCTGACACAATGTGAGAACCCACACACTCCTGACAGGGTCCCGGCACACTGTGAGACCCAACACACCCATGACAGGGTCCTGACACTCTGTGAGACCCCACACACCCCTGCCAGGGTCCTGACACTCTGTGAAACCCCACACACCCATGACAGGGTCCTGATAGACTGTGAGACCCCACACATCATTGACAGCATCCTGACACACTGTGAGATCCCAGACACCCCTGACAGGGTAAGATACACTGTAAGATCCCACACACTCTGACAGGGTGTTGAAACACTGTGAGACCACTCACACCACGGCAGCTTCCTAACGCACAGGGAGACGCCACACAATGATGGCAGGGTCCCGACTCAATGTCAACCCCCACACACTGTGAGATCCCACACGTCCATGACAGAGTCCTGACACAATGTGAGATCCCACACGTCCATGACAGGGTCCTGACACAATGTGAGAACCCACACACTCCTGACAGGGTCCTGACACAATGTGAGAACCCACACACCCCTGACAGGGTCCTGACACAATGTGAGAACCCACACACTCCTGACAGGGTCCTGACACACTGTGAGACCCCACATGTCCATGACAGAGTCCTGACACAATGTGAGAACCCACACACCCCTGACAGGGTCCTGACACACTGTGAGACCCCACACATCCCTGACAGGGTCCTGACACACTGTTAGACACCACACACCCCTGACAGGGTCCTGGCACACTGTGAGACACCACACACTCCTGACAGGGTCCTGACACACTGTGAGACACCACACACCCCTGATAGGGACCTGACACACTGTGAGAACCCAAACACACCTGACAGGGTCCTGACACACAGTGAGACCCCACACACTCCTGACAGGGTCCTGACACACTGTGAGACACCACACACCCCTGACAGGGTCCTGGCACACTGTGAGACACCACACACTCCTGACAGGGTCCTGACACACTGTGAAACCCCACACACCCCTGACAGGGACCTGACACACTGTGAGAACCCAAACACACCTGACAGGGTCCTGACACACTGTGAAACCCCACGCACCCCTGACAGGGACCTGACACACTGTGAGAACCCAAACACACCTGACAGGGTCCTGACACACTGTGAGATCCCACACGTCCATGACAGAATCCTGACACACTGTGAGACCCCACACACCCGTGACAGGGTCTGATACACTGTGAGACACGACACACGCCTGACAGGGTCCTGACACACTGTGAGACCCCACATACTCCTGACAGGGTCCTGACACACTGTGAGATCCCAGACACCCCTGACAGGGTAAGATACACTGTAAGACCCCACACACCCCTGACAGGGTGTTGACACACTGTGAGACCACTCACACCACGGCAGCTTCCTAACGCACAGGGAGACGCCACAGAACGATGGCAGGGTCCCGACACACTGTCAACCCCCACACACTGTGAGATCCCACACGTCCATGACAGAGTACTGACACAATGTGAGATCCCACAAGTCCATGACAGAATCCTGACACACTGGGAGACCCCACACACTCCTGACAGGGTCCTGACACACTGTGAGATCCCAGACACCCCTGACAGGGTAAGATACACTGTAAGACCCCACACACTCTGACAGGGTGTTGACACACATTGAGACCACTCACACCACGGCAGCTTCCTAACGCACGGGGAGACGCCACACAACGATGGCAGGGTCCCGACACACTGTCAGCCCCCACACACTGTGAGATCCCACACGTCCATGACAGGGTCCTGACACACTGTGAGACCCCACACACTCCTGACAGGGTCCTGACACAATGTGAGATCCCACACACCCCTGACAGAGTCCTGACACACTGTGAGTCCCCACACAACCCTGACAGGGTCTGATACACTGTGAGACACCACACACCCCTGACAGGGTCCTGACACAATGTGAGACACCACACACCCCTGACAGGGTCCTGACACAATGTGAGACACCACACATCCCTGACAGTGTCCTAACACACTGTGAGACCCCACACACCCCTGACAGGTTCCTGACACACTGTGAGACCCCACACATCCTTGACAGGTCCTGACACACTGTGAGTCCCCACACATCCCTGACAGGGTCCTGACACACTGTGAGACACCACACATCCCTGGCAGGGTCCTGACACACTGTGAGTCCCCACACACCCCTGACAGGGACCTGACACACTGTGAGACACCACACCCCCCTGACAGGGTCCTGAGACACTGTGAGACACCACACACCCCTGACAGGGTCCTGGCACACGGTGAGACACCACATACCCCTGACAGGGTCCTGACATACTGTGAGACCCCACACATCCCTGACAGGGTCCTGACACACTGTGAGACACCACACACCCCTGACAGGGCCCTGGCACACGGTGAGACACCACACACCCCTGACAGGGTCCTGACACACTGTGAGACACCACACACCCCTGACAGGGTCCTGGCACACGGTGAGACACCACACACCCCTGACAGGGTCCTGAAACACTGTGAGACCCCACACACCCCTGACAGGGTCCTGGTACACGGTGAGACACCACACACCCCTGACAGGGTCCTGACACACTGTGAGACCCCACACATCCCTGACAGGGTCCTGACACACTGTGAGACACCACACACCCCTGACAGGGCCCTGGCACACGGTGAGACACCACACACCCCTGACAGGGTCCTGACACACTGTGAGACAATACACACCCCTGACAGGGTCCTGGCACACGGTGAGACACCACACACCCCTGACAGGGTCCTGACACACTGTGAGACCCCACACACTCCTGACAGGGTCCTGTCACAATGTGAGATCCCACACACCCCTGTCAGAGTCCTGACACAATGTGAGAACCCACACAACTCTGACAGTCCTGACACAATGTGAGAACCCACACAACCCTGACAGGGTCTGATACACTGTGAGACCCCACACACCGGTGACAGGGTCCTGACACACTGTGAGACCCTACACATCCCTGGCAGGGCCCTGACACACTGTGAGACCCCACACACCCCTGACAGGTTCCTGACACACTGTGAGACCCCACACATCCCTGACAGGGTCCTGACACACTGTGAGATCCCACACATCCCTGACAGGTTCCTGACACACTGTGAGTCCCCACACATCCCTGGCAGGGTCCTGACACACTGTGAGACACCACACATCCCTGGCAGGGTCCTGACACACTGTGAGACACCACACACCCCTGGAAGGGTCCTGACACACTGTGACACCCCACACATCCCTGACAGGGTCCTGACACACTGTGAGACACCACACATCCCTGACAGGGTCCTGACACATTGTGAGACACCGCACACCCCTGATAGGGTCCTGGCACACTGTGAGACACCACACATCCCTGACAGGGTCCTGACACACTGTTAGACACCACACACCCCTGACAGGTTCCTGGCACACTGTGAGACACCACACATCCCTGACAGGGTCCTGACACATTGTGAGACACCACACACCCCTGACAGGGTCCTGGCACACTGTGAGACACCACACATCCCTGACAGGGTCCTGACACACTGTAAGACACCACACACCCCTGACAGGGTCCTGGCACACTGTGAGACACCACACATCCCTGACAGGATCCTGACAAACGATGAGACACCACACACCCCTGACAGGGTCCTGACACACTGTGAGACACCACACACCCCTGACAGGGTCCTGGCACACTGTGAGACACCACATACCCCTGACAGGGTCCTGACACACTGTGAGACACCACACACCCCTGACAGGGACCAGACACACTGTGAGAACCCAAACACACCTGACAGGGTCCTGATACACTGGGAGAGGGCACACATCCCTGACATGGTCCTGACACACATTGTGACCCCACACAACCCTGACAGGGTCCTGATACACTGTGAAACCCCACACACCCCTGACAGGTTCCTGACACACTGTGAGATCCCACACACCCCTGACAGTGTCCTGACACACAGTGAGACCCCACACACACCTGACAGGGTCCTGATACACTGGGAGAGGGCACACATCCCTGACATGGTCCTGACACACATTGTGACCCCACACACCCCTGACAGGGTCCTGATACACTGTGAAACCCCACACACCCCTGACAGGTTCCTGACAAACTGTGAGATCCCTCACACCCCTGACAGTGTCCTGACACACAGTGAGACCCCACACACACCTGACAGGGTCCTGACACACTGTTAGACACATCACACCCCTGACAGGGTCCTGACACACTGTGAGACACCACACACCCCTGACAGGGACCTGACACACTGTGAGAACCCAAACACACCTGACAGGGTCCTGACACACTGTGAGATCCCACACACCCCTGACAGTGTCCCGACACACAGTGAGACCCCACACACACCTGACAGGGTCCTGACAAACGATGAGACACCACACACCCCTGACAGGGTCCTGACACACTGTGAGACACCACACACCCCTGACAGGGTCCTGGCACACTGTGAGACACCACATACCCCTGACAGGGTCCTGACACACTGTGAGACACCACACACCCCTGACAGGATCCTGGCACACTGTGAGACACCACATACCCCTGACAGGGTCCTGACACACTGTGAGACACCACACACCCCTGACAGGGACCTGACACACTGTGAGAACCCAAACACACCTGACAGGGTCCTGATACACTGGGAGAGGGCACACACCCCTGATAGGTTCCTGACACACATTGTGACCCCACACACCCCTGACACGGTCCTGATACACTGTGAAACCCCACACACCCCTGACAGGGTCCTGACACACTGTAAGACGCCACACACCCCTGACAGGGTCCTGGCACACTGTGAGACACCACACATCCCTGACAGGGTCCTGACACACGATGAGACACCACACAACCCTGACAGGGTCCTGACACACTGTGAGACACCACACACCACTGACAGGGTCCTGGCACACTGTGATGCCCCACAAACTCATTTTAGGTTACTGACACACTGCGAGACCCCACTCATCCCTGACAGGGTCCTGGCACACTGTGAGATCCCACACACCCCTGACAGGGTCCTGACACACAGTGAGACCCCACACACACCTGACAGGGTACTGACACACTGTGGGACCCCACACACCCCTGACAGGGTCCTGGCACACTGTGAGACACCACATACCCCTGACAGGGTCCTGACACACTGTGAGACACCACACACCCCTGACAGGGACCTGACACACTGTGAGAACCCAAACACACCTGACAGGATCCTGATACACTGGGAGAGGGCAGACACCCCTGACAGGTTCCTGACACACTGTGAGATCCCACACACCCCTGACAGTGTCCTGACACACAGTGAGACCCCACACACACCTGACAGGGTCCTGATACACTGGGAGAGGGCACACATCCCTGACATGGTCCTGACACACATTGTGACCCCACACACCCCTGACAGGGTCCTGATACACTGTGAAACCCCACACACCCCTGACAGGTTCCTGACACACTGTGAGATCCCACACACCCCTGACAGTGTCCTGACACACAGTGAGACCCCACACACACCTGACAGGGTCCTGAAACACGATGAGACACCACACACCCCTGACAGGGTCCTGACACACTGTGAGACACCACACACCCCTGACAGGTAGCTGACACACTGTGAGAACCCAAACACACCTGACAGGGTCCTGATACACTGGGAGAGGGCACACATCCCTGACATGGTCCTGACACACATTGTGACCCCACACACCCCTGACAGGGTCCTGATACACTGTGAAACCCCACACACCCCTGACAGGTTCATGACACACTGTGAGATCCCACACACCCCTGACAGTGTCCTGACACACAGTGAGACCCCACACACACCTGACAGGGTCCTGACACACGCTGAGACACCACACACCCCTGACAGGGTCCTGACACACTGTGAGACACCACACACCCCTGATAGGGTCCTGGCACACTGTGAGACACCACATACTCCTGACAGGGTCCTGACACACTGTGAGACACCACACACCCCTGACAGGGTCCTGGCACACTGTGAGACACCACATACCCCTGACAGAGTCCTGACACACTGTGAGACACCACACACGCCTGACAGGGACCTGACACACTGTGAGAACCCAAACACACCTGACAGGTTCCTGATACACTGGGAGAGGGCACACACCCCTGACAGATTCCTGACACACATTGTGACCCCACACACCCCTGACAGGGTCCTGATACACTGTGAAACCCCACACACCCCTGACAGGGTCCTGACACACTGTAAGACACCACACACCCCTGACAGGGTCCTGGCACACTGTGAGACACCACACATCCCTGACAGGGTCCTGACACACGATGAGACACCACACACCCCTGACAGGGTCCTGGCACACTGTGAGACACCACACATCCCTGACAGGGTCCTGACACACGATGAGACACCACACACACCTGACAGGGTCCTGACACACTGTGAGACACCACACACCCCTGACAGGGTCCTGGCACACTGTGAGACACCACATACCCCTGACAGGGTCCTGACACACTGTGAGACACCACACACCCCTGACAGGGACCTGACACACTGTGAGAACCCAAACACACCTGACAGGGTCCTGATACACTGGGAGAGGGCACACACCCCTGACAGGTTCCTGACACACTGTGAGATCCCACACACCCCTGACAGTGTCCTGACACACAGTGAGACCCCACACACACCTGACAGGGTCCTGACACACTGTGAGATCCCACACACCCCTGACAGGGTCCTGACACACAGTGAGACCCCACACACTCCTGACAGGGTCCTGACACACTGTGAGATCCCACACATCCATGACAGAGTCCTGACGCACGGTGAGACCCCACACACCCGTGACAGGGTCTGATACACTGTGAGACACGACACACCACTGACAGGTTCCTGACACACTGTGAGACACCACACATCCCTGTCAGGGTCCTGATACACTGTGTGACCCCACGCACACCTGACAGGGTCCGGACACACTGTGATGACCCACAAACTCATTTTAGGTTACTGACACACTGCGAGACCCCACTCATCCCTGACAGGGTCCTGACACACTGTAAGACACCACACACCCCTGACAGGGTCCTGACACACTGTGAGACCCCACACACTCCTGACAGGGTCCTGACACACTGTAAGACACCACACACCCCTGACAGGTTCCTGGCACACTGTGAGACACCACACATCCCTGACAGGGTCCTGACACACGATGAGACACCACACACCCCTGACAGGGTCCTGACACACTGTGAGACACCACACACCCCTGACAGGGTCCTGGCACACTGTGAGACACCACATACCCCTGACAGGGTCCTGACACACTGTGAGACACCACACACCCCTGACAGGGACCTGACACACTGTGAGAACCCAAACACACCTGACAGGGTCCTGATACACTGGGAGAGGGCACACACCCCTGACAGGTTCCTGACACACTGTGAGATCCCACACACCCCTGACAGTGTCCTGACACACAGTGAGACCCCACACACACCTGACAGGGTCCTGACACACTGTGAGATCCCACACACCCCTGACAGGGTCCTGACACACAGTGAGACCCCACACACTCCTGACAGGGTCCTGACACACGGTGAGACCCCACACACCCGTGACAGGGTCTGATACACTGTGAGACACGACACACCACTGACAGGTTCCTGACACACTGTGAGACACCACACATCCCTGTCAGGGTCCTGATACACTGTGTGACCCCACGCACACCTGAAAGGGTCCTGACACACTGTGATGCCCCACAAACTCATTTTAGGTTACTGACACACTGCGAGACCCCACTCATCCCTGACAGGGTCCTGACACACTGTGAGACCCCACACACTCCTGACAGGGTCCTGACATACTGTGAGACACCACAAACCCCTGCATGGGTCCTGGCACACTGTGAGACCCCACACACCCCTGACAGGGTCCTGACACACTGTGAGACCCCACACACTCCTGACAGGGTCCTGACACACTGTGAGACCCCATATACTCCTGACAGGGTCCTGGCACACTGTGAGACCCCACACACCCCTGACAGGGTCCTGACACACTGTGAGACACCACACACCCCTGACAGGGACCTGACACACTGTGAGACACCACATACCCGTGACAGGGTCCTGACACACTGTGAGACACCACAAACATCTGACAGGGTCCTGACACAGTGTGAGATCCAACACACCCCTGACAGTGTCTGACACACTGTGACACCCCACACACCCCTGACAGGGTCCTGACACACTGTGAGAACACACACCCGACAGGGTCCTGACACACGGTGAGACCCCACACACCCCTGACAGGGTCCTGATACACTGTGAGATCCCACAAACCCCTGACAGGGTCCTGATACACTGTGAGATCCCACACACCCCTGACAGGGTCCTGACTCACTGTGACACCCCACACACCCCTGACAGGGTCCTGACACACTGTGAGACACCACACACCCCTGACAGGGTAAGATACACTGTAAGACCCCACACACTCTGACAGGGTGTTGACACACTGTGAGACCACTCACACCACGGCAGCTTCCTAACGCACAGGGAGACGCCACAGAACGATGGCAGGGTCCCGACACACTGTCAACACCCACACACTGTGAGATCCTACACGTCCATGAGAGTCCTGACACAATGTGAGATCCCACACGTCCATGACAGAGTCCTGACACACTGTGAGACTCCCCACATCCCTGACAGGGTCCTGACACACTGTGAGACCCCACACACTCCTGACAGGGTCCTGACATAATGTGAGGCCCCACACACCTCTGACAGGGTCCTGACACACTGTGAGACCCCACAAACTCATTTTAGGTTCCTGACACACTGTGAGATCCCACACACCCGTGACAGGATCCTGACACACTGCGAGATCCCACACATCCCTGTCAGGGTCCTGATACACTGTGAAACCCCACACACCCCTGACAGGTTCCTGACACACTGTGAGATCCCACACACCCCTGACAGTGTCCTGACACACAGTGAGACCCCACACACACCTGACAGGGTCCTGATACACTGGGAGAGGGCACACATCCCTGACATGGTCCTGACACACATTGTGACCCCACACACCCCTGACAGGGTCCTGATACACTGTGAAACCCCACACACCCCTGACAGGTTCCTGACAAACTGTGAGATCCCTCACACCCCTGACAGTGTCCTGACACACAGTGAGACCCCACACACACCTGACAGGGTCCTGACACACTGTTAGACACATCACACCCCTGACAGGGTCCTGACACACTGTGAGACACCACACACCCCTGACAGGGACCTGACACACTGTGAGAACCCAAACACACCTGACAGGGTCCTGACACACTGTGAGATCCCACACACCCCTGACAGTGTCCCGACACACAGTGAGACCCCACACACACCTGACAGGGTCCTGACAAACGATGAGACACCACACACCCCTGACAGGGTCCTGACACACTGTGAGACACCACACACCCCTGACAGGGTCCTGGCACACTGTGAGACACCACATACCCCTGACAGGGTCCTGACACACTGTGAGACACCACACACCCCTGACAGGATCCTGGCACACTGTGAGACACCACATACCCCTGACAGGGTCCTGACACACTGTGAGACACCACACACCCCTGACAGGGACCTGACACACTGTGAGAACCCAAACACACCTGACAGGGTCCTGATACACTGGAGAGGGCACACACCCCTGATAGGTTCCTGACACACATTGTGACCCCACACACCCCTGACACGGTCCTGATACACTGTGAAACCCCACACACCCCTGACAGGGTCCTGACACACTGTAAGACGCCACACACCCCTGACAGGGTCCTGGCACACTGTGAGACACCACACATCCCTGACAGGGTCCTGACACACGATGAGACACCACACAACCCTGACAGGGTCCTGACACACTGTGAGACACCACACACCACTGACAGGGTCCTGGCACACTGTGATGCCCCACAAACTCATTTTAGGTTACTGACACACTGCGAGACCCCACTCATCCCTGACAGGGTCCTGGCACACTGTGAGATCCCACACACCCCTGACAGGGTCCTGACACACAGTGAGACCCCACACACACCTGACAGGGTACTGACACACTGTGGGACCCCACACACCCCTGACAGGGTCCTGGCACACTGTGAGACACCACATACCCCTGACAGGGTCCTGACACACTGTGAGACACCACACACCCCTGACAGGGACCTGACACACTGTGAGAACCCAAACACACCTGACAGGGTCCTGATACACTGGGAGAGGGCAGACACCCCTGACAGGTTCCTGACACACTGTGAGATCCCACACACCCCTGACAGTGTCCTGACACACAGTGAGACCCCACACACACCTGACAGGGTCCTGATACACTGGGAGAGGGCACACATCCCTGACATGGTCCTGACACACATTGTGACCCCACACACCCCTGACAGGGTCCTGATACACTGTGAAACCCCACACACCCCTGACAGGTTCCTGACACACTGTGAGATCCCACACACCCCTGACAGTGTCCTGACACACAGTGAGACCCCACACACACCTGACAGGGTCCTGAAACACGATGAGACACCACACACCCCTGACAGGGTCCTGACACACTGTGAGACACCACACACCCCTGACAGGGAGCTGACACACTGTGAGAACCCAAACACACCTGACAGGGTCCTGATACACTGGGAGAGGGCACACATCCCTGACATGGTCCTGACACACATTGTGACCCCACACACCCCTGACAGGGTCCTGATACACTGTGAAACCCCACACACCCCTGACAGGTTCATGACACACTGTGAGATCCCACACACCCCTGACAGTGTCCTGACACACAGTGAGACCCCACACACACCTGACAGGGTCCTGACACACGCTGAGACACCACACACCCCTGACAGGGTCCTGACACACTGTGAGACACCACACACCCCTGATAGGGTCCTGGCACACTGTGAGACACCACATACTCCTGACAGGGTCCTGACACACTGTGAGACACCACACACCCCTGACAGGGTCCTGGCACACTGTGAGACACCACATACCCCTGACAGAGTCCTGACACACTGTGAGACACCACACACCCCTGACAGGGACCTGACACACTGTGAGAACCCAAACACACCTGACAGGTTCCTGATACACTGGGAGAGGGCACACACCCCTGACAGATTCCTGACACACATTGTGACCCCACACACCCCTGACAGGGTCCTGATACACTGTGAAACCCCACACACCCCTGACAGGGTCCTGACACACTGTAAGACACCACACACCCCTGACAGGGTCCTGGCACACTGTGAGACACCACACATCCCTGACAGGGTCCTGACACACGATGAGACACCACACACCCCTGACAGGGTCCTGGCACACTGTGAGACACCACACATCCCTGACAGGGTCCTGACACACGATGAGACACCACACACACCTGACAGGGTCCTGACACACTGTGAGACACCACACACCCCTGACAGGGTCCTGGCACACTGTGAGACACCACATACCCCTGACAGGGTCCTGACACACTGTGAGACACCACACACCCCTGACAGGGACCTGACACACTGTGAGAACCCAAACACACCTGACAGGGTCCTGATACACTGGGAGAGGGCACACACCCCTGACAGGTTCCTGACACACTGTGAGATCCCACACACCCCTGACAGTGTCCTGACACACAGTGAGACCCCACACACACCTGACAGGGTCCTGACACACTGTGAGATCCCACACACCCCTGACAGGGTCCTGACACACAGTGAGACCCCACACACTCCTGACAGGGTCCTGACACACTGTGAGATCCCACACATCCATGACAGAGTCCTGACGCACGGTGAGACCCCACACACCCGTGACAGGGTCTGATACACTGTGAGACACGACACACCACTGACAGGTTCCTGACACACTGTGAGACACCACACATCCCTGTCAGGGTCCTGATACACTGTGTGACCCCACGCACACCTGACAGGGTCCGGACACACTGTGATGACCCACAAATTCATTTTAGGTTACTGACACACTGCGAGACCCCACTCATCCCTGACAGGGTCCTGACACACTGTAAGACACCACACACCCCTGACAGGGTCCTGACACACTGTGAGACCCCACACACCCCTGACAGGGTCCTGACACACTGTGAGACCCCACACACTCCTGACAGGGTCCTGACACACTGTAAGACACCACACACCCCTGACAGGTTCCTGGCACACTGTGAGACACCACACATCCCTGACAGGGTCCTGACACACGATGAGACACCACACACCCCTGACAGGGTCCTGACACACTGTGAGACACCACACACCCCTGACAGGGTCCTGGCACACTGTGAGACACCACATACCCCTGACAGGGTCCTGACACACTGTGAGACACCACACACCCCTGAAGGGACCTGACACACTGTGAGAACCCAAACACACCTGACAGGGTCCTGATACACTGGGAGAGGGCACACACCCCTGACAGGTTCCTGACACACTGTGAGATCCCACACACCCCTGACAGTGTCCTGACACACAGTGAGACCCCACACACACCTGACAGGGTCCTGACACACTGTGAGATCCCACACACCCCTGACAGGGTCCTGACACACAGTGAGACCCCACACACTCCTGACAGGGTCCTGACACACGGTGAGACCCCACACACCCGTGACAGGGTCTGATACACTGTGAGACACGACACACCACTGACAGGTTCCTGACACACTGTGAGACACCACACATCCCTGTCAGGGTCCTGATACACTGTGTGACCCCACGCACACCTGAAAGGGTCCTGACACACTGTGATGCCCAACAAACTCATTTTAGGTTACTGACACACTGCGAGACCCCACTCATCCCTGACAGGGTCCTGACACACTGTGAGACCCCACACACTCCTGACAGGGTCCTGACATACTGTGAGACACCACAAACCCCTGCATGGGTCCTGGCACACTGTGAGACCCCACACACCCCTGACAGGGTCCCTGACACACTGTGAGACCCCACACACTCCTGACAGGGTCCTGACACACTGTGAGACCCCATATACTCCTGACAGGGTCCTGGCACACTGTGAGACCCCACACACCCCTGACAGGGTCCTGACACACTGTGAGACACCACACACCCCTGACAGGGACCTGACACACTGTGAGACACCACATACCCGTGACAGGGTCCTGACACACTGTGAGACACCACAAACATCTGACAGGGTCCTGACACAGTGTGAGATCCAACACACCCCTGACAGTGTCTGACACACTGTGACACCCCACACACCCCTGACAGGGTCCTGACACACTGTGAGAACACACACCCGACAGGGTCCTGACACACGGTGAGACCCCACACACCCCTGACAGGGTCCTGATACACTGTGAGATCCCACAAACCCCTGACAGGGTCCTGATACACTGTGAGATCCCACACACCCCTGACAGGGTCCTGACTCACTGTGACACCCCACACACCCCTGACAGGGTCCTGACACACTGTGAGACACCACACACCCCTGACAGGGTAAGATACACTGTAAGACCCCACACACTCTGACAGGGTGTTGACACACTGTGAGACCACTCACACCACGCAGCTTCCTAACGCACAGGGAGACGCCACAGAACGATGGCAGGGTCCCGACACACTGTCAACACCCACACACTGTGAGATCCTACACGTCCATGAGAGTCCTGACACAATGTGAGATCCCACACGTCCATGACAGAGTCCTGACACACTGTGAGACTCCCCACATCCCTGACAGGGTCCTGACACACTGTGAGACCCCACACACTCCTGACAGGGTCCTGACATAATGTGAGGCCCCACACACCTCTGACAGGGTCCTGACACACTGTGAGACCCCACAAACTCATTTTAGGTTCCTGACACACTGTGAGATCCCACACACCCGTGACAGGATCCTGACACACTGCGAGATCCACACATCCCTGTCAGGGTCCTGATACACTGTGTGACCCACGCACACCTGACAGGGTGCTGACACACTGTGATGCCCCACAAACTCATTTTAGGTTCCTGAGACTCAGTGAGACCACACACACCTGACAGGGTCCTGACACACTGTGAGTCCCCACACACCCCTGTCAGGGTCCTGACACACAGTGAGACCCCACACACACCTGACAGGGTCCTGACGCACTGTGAGACTCCACACACCCATGTCAGGAGCCTGACACACTGTGAGACCCCACAAACGCATTTTAGGTTCCTGAGACACAGTGAGACCCACACACACCTGACAGGGTCCTGACACACTGTGAGACCCCACACATCCTTGACAGTGTCCTGACACACTGTGACACTGCACACAGCCCTGACAGGGTCCTGACACAGACTGAGACCACACACACTCCTGACAGGGTCCTGACACACTGTGAGACACCACACACCCCTGACAGGGTCCCGACACACTGTGAGGCGGCACACACTCCTGACAGGGTCCTGACATACTGTGAGGCCCCACACACCCCTGACAGGGTCCTGACACACTGTCAGAAACCACACAACCCTGACTGGATCCTGACACACTGTGAGACCCCACACACCCCTGACAGGGTCCTGACACAATGTGAGACCCCACACACCCCTGACAGGGTCGTGACACTCTGTGAGATCCCACACACCCCTGACAGGGTCCTGACATACTGTGAGGGCCCACACACCCCTGACAGGGTCCCTGACACACTGTGATGCCCCTCAAACTCATTTTAGGTTCTGACACACTGTGAGACTCCACACATCCCTGACAGGGTCCTGACACACTGTGAGACCACACACACTCCTGACAGGGTCCTGACATACTGTGAGGCCCCACACACCGCTGACAGGGTCCTGACACACTGTGAGACCCCACACACCCCTGACAGGGTCCTGACACACTGTGACGCCCCTCAAACTCATTTTAGGTTCCTGACACAGTGTGAGATCCAACACACCCCTGACAGTGTCTGACACAATGTGACACCCCACACACCCCTGACAGGGTCCTGACACACTGTGAGAACACACACCCGACAGGGTCCTGACACACAGTGAGACCCCACACACCCCTGACAGGGTCCTGATACACTGTGAGATCCCACAAACCCCTGACAGGGTCCTGATACACTGTGAGATCCCACACACCCCTGACAGGGTCCTGACTCACTGTGACACACCACACACCCCTGACAGGGTCCTGACACACTGTGAGACACCACACACCCCTGACAGGGTAAGATACACTGTAAGACCCCACACACTCTGACAGGGTGTTGACACACTGTGAGACCACTCACACCACGGCAGCTTCCTAACGCACAGGGAGACGCCACAGAACGATGGCAGGGTCCCGACACACTGTCAACACCCACACACTGTGAGATCCTACACGTCATGAGAGTCCTGACACAATGTGAGATCCCACACGTCCATGACAGAGTCCTGACACACTGTGAGACTCCACACATCCCTGACAGGGTCCTGACACACTGTGAGACCCCACACACTCCTGACAGGGTCCTGACATAATGTGAGGCCCCACACACCTCTGACAGGGTCCTGACACACTGTGAGACCCCACAAACTCATTTTAGGTTCCTGACACACTGTGAGACTCCACACACCCCTGACAGGGTCCTGACACACTGTGAGATCCCACACACCCGTGACAGGATCCTGACACACTGCGAGATCCCACAAATCCCTGTCAGGGTCCTGATACACTGTGTGACCCCACGCACACCTGACAAGGTGCTGACACACTGTGATGCCCCACAAACTCATTTTAGGTTCCTGAGACTCAGTGAGACCACACACACCTGACAGGGTCCTGACACACTGTGAGTCCCCACACACCCCTGTCAGGGTCCTGACACACAGTGAGACCCCACACACACCTGACAGGGTCCTGACGCACTGTGAGACTCCACACACCCATGTCAGGAGCCTGACACACTGTGAGACCCCACAAACGCATTTTAGGTTCCTGAGACACAGTGAGACCCCACACACACCTGACAGGGTCCTGACACACTGTGAGACCCCACACATCCTTGACAGTGTCCTGACACAACAGCCCTGACAGGGTCCTGACACAGACTGAGACCACACACACTCCTGACAGGGTCCTGACACACTGTGAGACACCACACACCCCTGACAGGGTCCCGACACACTGTGAGGCGGCACACACTCCTGACAGGGTCCTGACATACTGTGAGGCCCCACACACCCCTGACAGGGTCCTGACACACTGTCAGAAACCACACAACCCTGACTGGATCCTGACACACTGTGAGACCCCACACACCCCTGACAGGGTCCAGACACAATGTGAGACCCCACACACCCCTGACAGGGTCGTGACACTCTGTGAGATCCCACACACCCCTGACAGGGTCCTGACATACTGTGAGGGCCCACACACCCCTGACAGGGTCCTGACACACTGTGATGCCCCTCAAACTCATTTTAGGTTCCTGACACACTGTGAGACTCCACACATCCCTGACAGGGTCCTGACACACTGTGAGACCACACACACTCCTGACAGGGTCCTGACATACTGTGAGGCCCCACACACCGCTGACAGGGTCCTGACACACTGTGAGACCCCACACACCCCTGACAGGGTCCTGACACACTGTGACGCCCCTCAAACTCATTTTAGGTTCCTGACACACTGTGAGACTCCACACATCCCTGACAGGGTCCTGACACACTGTGAGGCCCCACACACTCCTGACAGGGTCCTGACATACTGTGAGGCCCCACACACCCCTGACAGGGTCCTGACACACTGTGAGACCCCACACACCCCTGTCAGGGTCCTGACACACTGTGAGACCACACATCCCTGTCAGGGTCCTGATAAACTGTGTGACCCCACACACCCCTGACAGGGTCCGGACCCACTGTGAGACACCACACAGCCCTGACAGGGTCCTGACACACTGTGAGACCCCACATACTCCTGACAGGGTCCTGACATACTGTGAGGCCCCACACACCCCTGACAGGGTCCTGACACACTGTGAGACCCCACACACCCCTATCAGGGTCCTGACACACTGTGAGACCACACATCCCTGTCAGGGTCCTGATACACTGTGATGCCACACAAACTCATATTAGGTTACTGACACACTGTGAGACCCCACACATCCCTGACAGGGTCCTGACACACTGTGACACCCCACACATCCCTGACAGGGTCCTGACACACTGTGAGACCCCACACATCCCTGTCAGGGTCCAGACACACTGTGAGACCCCACACACCCCTGACAGGGACCTGACACACTGTGAGAACCCAAACACACCTGACAGGGTCCTGATACACTGGGAGAGGGCACACACCCCTGACAGGTTCCTGACACACATTGTGACCCCACACACCCCTGACAGGGTCCTGATACACTGTGAAACCCCACACACCCCTGACAGGGTCCTGACACACTGTAAGACACCACACACCCCTGACAGGGTCCTGGCACACTGTGAGACACCACACATCCCTGACAGGGTCCTGACACACGATGAGACACCACACACCCCTGACAGGGTCCTGGCACACTGTGAGACACCACACATCCCTGACAGGGTCCTGACACACGATGAGACACCACACACACCTGACAGGGTCCTGACACACTGTGAGACACCACACACCCCTGACAGGGTCCTGGCACACTGTGAGACGCCACATACCCCTGACAGGGTCCTGACACACTGTGAGACACCACACACCCCTGACAGGGACCTGACACACTGTGAGAACCCAAACACACCTGACAGGGTCCTGATACACTGGGAGAGGGCACACACCCCTGACAGGTTCCTGACACACTGTGAGATCCCACACACCCCTGACAGTGTCCTGACACACAGTGAGACCCCACACACACCTGACAGGGTCCTGACACACTGTGAGATCCCACACACCCCTGACAGGGTCCTGACACACAGTGAGACCCCACACACTCCTGACAGGGTCCTGACACACTGTGAGATCCCACACATCCATGACAGAGTCCTGACGCACGGTGAGACCCCACACACCCGTGACAGGGTCTGATACACTGTGAGACACGACACACCACTGACAGGTTCCTGACACACTGTGAGACACCTCACATCCCTGTCAGGGTCCTGATACACTGTGTGACCCCACGCACACCTGACAGGGTCCGGACACACTGTGATGACCCACAAACTCATTTTAGGTTACTGACACACTGCGAGACCCCACTCATCCCTGACAGGGTCCTGACACACTGTAAGACACCACACACCCCTGACAGGGTCCTGACACACTGTGAGACCCCACACACCCCTGACAGGGTCCTGACACACTGTGAGACCCCACACACTCCTGACAGGGTCCTGACACACTGTAAGACACCACACCCCCTGACAGGTTCCTGGCACACTGTGAGACACCACACATCCCTGACAGGGTCCTGACACACGATGAGACACCACACACCCCTGACAGGGTCCTGACACACTGTGAGACACCACACACCCCTGACAGGGTCCTGGCACACTGTGAGACACCACATACCCCTGACAGGGTCCTGACACACTGTGAGACACCACACACCCCTGACAGGGACCTGACACACTGTGAGAACCCAAACACACCTGACAGGGTCCTGATACACTGGGAGAGGGCACACACCCCTGACAGGTTCCTGACACACTGTGAGATCCCACACACCCCTGACAGTGTCCTGACACACAGTGAGACCCCACACACACCTGACAGGGTCCTGACACACTGTGAGATCCCACACACCCCTGACAGGGTCCTGACACACAGTGAGACCCCACACACTCCTGCCAGGGTCCTGACACACGGTGAGACCCCACACACCCGTGACAGGGTCTGATACACTGTGAGACACGACACACCACTGACAGGTTCCTGACACACTGTGAGACACCACACATCCCTGTCAGGGTCCTGATACACTGTGTGACCCCACGCACACCTGACAGGGTCCTGACACACTGTGATGCCCCACAAACTCATTTTAGGTTACTGACACACTGCGAGACCCCACTCATCCTTGACAGGGTCCTGACACACTGTGAGACCCCACACACTCCTGACAGGGTCCTGACATACTGTGAGACACCACAAACCCCTGACAGGGTCCTGGCACACTGTGAGACCCCACACACCCCTGACAGGGTCCTGACACACTGTGAGACCCCACACACTCCTGACAGGGTCCTGACACACTGTGAGACCCCATATACTCCTGACAGGGTCCTGGCACACTGTGAGACCCCACACACCCCTGACAGGGTCCTGACACACTGTGAGACACCACACACCCCTGACAGGGACCTGACACACTGTGAGACACCACACACCCGTGACAGGGTCCTGACACACTGTGAGACACCACAAACATCTGACAGGGTCCTGACACAGTGTGAGATCCAACACACCCCTGACAGTGTCTGACACACTGTGACACCCCACACACCCCTGACAGGGTCCTGACACACTGTGAGAACACACACCCGACAGGGTCCTGACACACAGTGAGACCCCACACACCCCTGACAGGGTCCTGATACACTGTGAGATCCCACAAACCCCTGACAGGGTCCTGATACACTGTGAGATCCCACACACCCCTGACAGGGTCCTGACTCACTGTGACACCCCACACACCCCTGACAGGGTCCTGACACACTGTGAGACACCACACACCCCTGACAGGGTAAGATACACTGTAAGACCCCACACACTCTGACAGGGTGTTGACACACTGTGAGACCACTCGCACCACGGCAGCTTCCTAACGCACAGGGAGACGCCACAGAACGATGGCAGGGTCCCGACACACTGTCAACACCCACACACTGTGAGATCCCACACGTCCATGAGAGTCCTGACACAATGTGAGATCCCACACGTCCATGACAGAGTCCTGACACACTGTGAGACTCCACACATCCCTGACAGGGTCCTGACACACTGTGAGACCCCACACACTCCTGACAGGGTCCCGACATAATGTGAGGCCCCACACACCTCTGACAGGGTCCTGACACACTGTGAGACCCCACAAACTCATTTTAGGTTCCTGACACACTGTGAGACTCCCACACACCCCTGACAGGGTCCTGACACACTGTGAGATCCCACACACCCGTGACAGGATCCTGACACACTGCGAGATCCCACACATCCCTGTCAGGGTCCTGATACACTGTGTGACCCCACGCACACCTGACAGGGTGCTGACACACTGTGATGCCCCACAAACTCATTTTAGGTTCCTGAGACTCAGTGAGACCACACACACCTGACAGGGTCCTGACACACTGTGAGTCCCCACACACCCCTGTCAGGGTCCTGACACACAGTGAGACCCCACACACACCTGACAGGGTCCTGACGCACTGTGAGACTCCACACACCCATGTCAGGAGCCTGACACACTGTGAGACCCCACAAACGCATTTTAGGTTCCTGAGACACAGTGAGACCCCACACACACCTGACAGGGTCCTGACACACTGTGAGACCCCACACATCCTTGACAGTGTCCTGACACACTGTGACACTGCACACAGCCCTGACAGGGTCCTGACACAGACTGAGACCACACACACTCCTGACAGGGTCCTGACACACTGTGAGACACCACACACCCCTGACAGGGTCCCGACACACTGTGAGGCGGCACACACTCCTGACAGGGTCCTGACATACTGTGAGGCCCCACACACCCCTGACAGGGTCCTGACACACTGTCAGAAACCACACAACCCCGACTGGATCCTGACACACTGTGAGACCCCACACACCCCTGACAGGGTCCTGACACAATGTGAGACCCCACACACCCCTGACAGGGTCGTGACACTCTGTGAGATCCCACACACCCCTGACAGGGTCCTGACATACTGTGAGGGCCCACACACCCCTGACAGGGTCCTGACACACTGTGATGCCCCTCAAACTCATTTTAGGTTCCTGACACACTGTGAGACTCCACACATCCCTGACAGGGTCCTGACACACTGTGAGACCACACACACTCCTGACAGGGTCCTGACATACTGTGAGGCCCCACACACCGCTGACAGGGTCCTGACACACTGTGAGACTCCACACACCCATGTCAGGAGCCTGACACACTGTGAGACCCCACAAACGCATTTTAGGTTCCTGAGACACAGTGAGACCCCACACACACCTGACAGGGTCCTGACACACTGTGAGACCCCACACATCCTTGACAGTGTCCTGACACACTGTGACACTGCACACAGCCCTGACAGGGTCCTGACACAGACTGAGACCACACACACTCCTGACAGGGTCCTGACACACTGTGAGACACCACACACCCCTGACAGGGTCCCGACACACTGTGAGGCGGCACACACTCCTGACAGGGTCCTGACATACTGTGAGGCCCCACACACCCCTGACAGGGTCCTGACACACTGTCAGAAACCACACAACCCTGACTGGATCCTGACACACTGTGAGACCCCACACACCCCTGACAGGGTCCTGACACAATGTGAGACCCCACACACCCCTGACAGGGTCGTGACACTCTGTGAGATCCCACACACCCCTGACAGGGTCCTGACATACTGTGAGGGCCCACACACCCCTGACAGGGTCCTGACACACTGTGATGCCCCTCAAACTCATTTTAGGTTCCTGACACACTGTGAGACTCCACACATCCCTGACAGGGTCCTGACACACTGTGAGACCACACACACTCCTGACAGGGTCCTGACATACTGTGAGGCCCCACACACCGCTGACAGGGTCCTGACACACTGTGAGACCCCACACACCCCTGACAGGGTCCTGACACACTGTGACGCCCCTCAAACTCATTTTAGGTTCCTGACACACTGTGAGACTCCACACATCCCTGACAGGGTCCTGACACACTGTGAGGCCCCACACACTCCTGACAGGGTCCTGACATACTGTGAGGCCCCACACACCCCTGACAGGGTCCTGACACACTGTGAGACCCCACACACCCCTGTCAGGGTCCTGACACACTGTGAGACCACACATCCCTGTCAGGGTCCTGATAAACTGTGTGACCCCACACACCCCTGACAGGGTCCGGACCCACTGTGAGACACCACACAGCCCTGACAGGGTCCTGACACACTGTGAGACCCCTCAAACTCATTTTAGGTTACTGACACACTGTGAGACCCCACACATCCCTGACAGGGTCCTGACACACTGTGACACCCCCACACATCCCTGACAGGGTCCTGACACACTGTGAGACCCCACACATCCCTGTCAGGGTCCAGACACACTGTGAGACCCCACACACCCCGGACAGGGTCCTGACACACAGTGAGACACCACACACCCCTGACAGGGTCCTGACACACTGTCAGACCCCACACACCCCTGTCAGGGTCCTGACACACTGTGAGACCCCACACACCCCTGACAGGGTCCTGACACACTGTGAGACCCCACACACCCCTGTCAGGGTCCTGACACACTGTGAGACCCCACACACCCATGTCAGGAGCCTGACACACTGTGAGACCCCACAAACACATTTTAGGTTCCTGAGACACTGTGAGCCCCACACACACCTGACAGGGTCCTGACACAGTGTGAGACCCCACACACCCCTGTCAGGGTCCTGACACACTGTGAGACCACACAATCCCTGTCAGGGTCCTGATACACTGTGATGCCACACAAACTCATATTAGGTTACTGACACACTGTGAGACCCCACACATCCCTGACAGGGTCCTGACACCACTGTGACACCCCACACATCCCTGACAGGGTCCTGACACACTGTGAGACCCCACACATCCCTGTCAGGGTCCAGACACACTGTGAGACCCCACACACCCCGGACAGGGTCCTGACACACAGTGAGACACCACACACCCCTGACAGGGTCCTGACACACTGTCAGACCCCACACACCCCTGTCAGGGTCCTGACACACTGTGAGACCCCACACACCCCTGACAGGGTCCTGACACACTGTGAGACCCCACACACCCCTGTCAGGGTCCTGACACACTGTGAGACCCCACACACCCATGTCAGGAGCCTGACACACTGTGAGACCCCACAAACACATTTTAGGTTCCTGAGACACTGTGAGCCCCACACACAACCTGACAGGGTCCTGACACAGTGTGAGACCCCACACACCCCTGTCAGGGTCCTGACACACAGTGAGACCCCACACACACCTGACAGGGTCCTGACGCACTGGGAGACTCCACACAGCCATGTCAGGAGCCTGACACACTGTGAGACCCCACAAACACATTTTAGGTTCCTGAGACACAGTGAGACCCCACACACACCTGAGAGGGTCCTGACACAGTGTGAGACCCCACACACCCCTGTCAGGGTCCTGACACACAGTGAGACCCCACACACCCCTGAAAGGGTCCTGACAGTCTGTGAGTCCCCACACACACCTGACAGGGTCCTGACACACTGTGAGTCCCCACACACCCGACACGGTCCTGACACACTGTCAGACCTCACACACCACTGACAGAGTCCTGACACACTGTGAGACCCCTCACATCCCTGACAGGGTCCTGACACACTGTGAGACCCCACACAACCCTGACAGGGTCCTGACACACTGTCAGACCCCACACACCACTGACAGGGTCCTGACACACTGTGAGATCCCACACACCCCTGACAGGGTCCTGACGCACTGTGAGACTCTACACACCCATGTCAGGAGCCTGACACACTGTGAGACCCCACAAACTCATTTTATGTTCCTGAGACACAGTGAGACCCCACACACCCCTGACAGGGTCATGACACACTGTGAGAATCCACACATCCTTGACAGGATCCTGACACACTGTGAGACCCCACACACCCCTGACAGGGTCCTGACCCACTGTGAGTCTCCACACACCCCTGACAGGGTCCTGACACACTGTGAGACACCACACACACTTGACAGGGTCCTGACACACTGTGAGTCCCCACATACACCTGACAGGGTCCTGATACACTGTGAGAGGGCACACATCCCTGACATGGTCATGACACACTGTGAGATCCCACACACCCCTGACAGGGTCCTGACACACTGTGACACCCCACACACCCCTGACAGGGTCCTGACACACTGTGATGCCCCACAAACTCATTTTACGTTACTGACACACTGTGAGACCCCACACACTCCTGACAGGGTCCTGACACACTGTGAGACCCCACACACTCCTGACAGGGTCCTGACACACTGTGAGATCCCACACACCCCTGACAGGGTCCTGACACACTGTGACACCCCACACACCCCTGACAGGGTCCTGACACACTGTGATGCCCCACAAACTCATTTTACGTTACTGACACACTGTGAGACCCCACACACTCCTGACAGGGTCCTGACACACTGTGAGACCCCACACACTCCTGACAGGGTCCTGACATACTGTGAAGCCCCACACACCCCTGACAGGGTCCTGACACACTGTGAGACCCCACAGACCCCTGTCAGGCTCCTGACACACTGTGATGCCCCACACACCCCTGACAGGGTCCTGACACACTGTGAGACCGCACACACCCATGTCAGGAGCCTGACACACTGTGAGACCCCACACACACCTGACAGGGTCCTGACACAGTGTGAGACCCCACACACCCCTGTCAGGGTCCTGACACACAGTGAGACCCCACACACACCTGACAGGGTCCTGACGCACTGGGAGACTCCACACAGCCACGTCAGGAGCCTGACACACTGTGAGACCCCACAAACACATTTTAGGTTCCTGAGACACAGTGAGACCCCACACACACCTGAATGGGTCCTGACACAGTGTGAGACCCCACACACCCCTGTCAGAGTCCTGACACACAGTGAGACCCACCACACCCCTGACAGGGTCCTGACAGACTGTGAGTCCCCACACACCCCTGACAGGGTCCTGACACACTGTGAGTCCCCACACACCCGACACGGTCCTGACACACTGTCAGACCCCACACACCACTGACAGAGTCCTGACACACTGTGAGACCCCTCACATCCCTGACAGGGTCCTGACACACTGTGAGACCCCACACAACCCTGACAGGGTCCTGACACACTGTCAGACCCCACACACCACTGACAGGGTCCTGACACACTGTGAGACCCCACACACCCCTGACAGGGTCCTGACCCACTGTGAGTCTCCACACACCCCTGACAGGGTCCTGACACACTGTGAGACACCACACACACTTGACAGGTTCCTGACACACTGTGAGTCCCCACATACCCCTGACAGGGTCCTGACAGACTGTGATGCCCCTCAAACTCATTTTAGGTTCCTGACACACTGTGAGACGCCACACACACCTGACAGGGTCCTGACACACTGTGAGACCCCACAATCTCCTGACAGGGTCCTGACACACTGTGACACCCCAAACATCCCTGACAGGGTCCTGACACACTGTGAGACACCACACACTCCCGACAGGGTCCTGACACAGAGCGAGACCCCACACACACCTGACTGGATCCTGACACACTGTGAGACACCACACACCCCTGACAGGGTCCTGACACAGAGTGAGACACCACACACCCCTGACAGGGTCCTGACACACTGTGAGACACCACACAACCCTGACTGCATCCTGACACACTGTGAGACCGCACACACCCCTGACAGGGTTCTGACACACTGTGAGACCCCACACACCCCTGTCAGGGTCCTGACACACTGTGAGTCCCCACAAACTCATTTTATGTTCCTGAGACACAGTGAGACCCCACACACCCCTGACAGTGTCATGACACACTGTGAGAATCCACACATCCCTGACAGGATCCTGACACACTGTGAGACCCCACACACCCCTGACAGGGTCCTGACCCACTGTGAGTCTCCACACACCCCTGACAGGGTCCTGACACACTGTGAGACACCACACACACTTGACAGGTTCCTGACACACTGTGAGTCCCCACATACCCCTGACAGGGTCCTGACAGACTGTGATGCCCCTCAAACTCATTTTAGGTTCCTGACACACTGTGAGACGCCACACACACCTAACAGGGTCCTGACACACTGTGAGACCCCACAATCTCCTGACAGGGTCCTGACACACTGTGACACCCCACACACCCCTGACAGGGTCCTGACACACTGTGAGACACCACACACTCCCGACAGGGTCCTGACACAGAGCGAGACCCCACACACACCTGACTGGGTCCTGACACACTGTGAGACACCACACACCCCTGACAGGGTCCTGACACAGAGTGAGACCCCACACACTCCTGACTGGGTCCTGACACAATGTGAGACACCACACACCCCTGACAGGGTCCTGACACACTGTGAGACACCACACAACCCTGACTGCATCCTGACACACTGTGAGACCGCACACACCCCTGACAGGGTTCTGACACACTGTGAGACCCCACACACCCCTGTCAGGGTCCTGACACACTGTGAGACCACACATCTCTGTCAGGGTCCTGACACACTGTGAGACCCCACACACTCCTGACGGGGTCCTGACATACTGTGAGGCCCCACACACCCCTGACAGGTTCCTGACACACTGTGATGCCCCACAAACTAATTTTAGGTTCCTGACACTCTGTGAGACCCCACACAACCCTGACAGGGTCCTGACACACTGTGATGCCCCACAAACTAATTTTAGGTTCCTGACACTCTGTGAGACGCCACACACACCTGACAGGGTCCTGACACACTGTGAGATCCCACACAACCCTGACTGCATCCTGACACACTGTGAGACCGCACACACCCCTGACAGGGTTCTGACACACTGTGAGACCCCACACACCCCTGTCAGGGTCCTGACACACTGTGAGTCCCCACAAACTCATTTTATGTTCCTGAGACACAGTGAGACCCCACACACCCCTGACAGTGTCATGACACACTGTGAGAATCCACACATCCCTGACAGGATCCTGACACACTGTGAGACCCCACACACCCCTGACAGGGTCCTGACCCACTGTGAGTCTCCACACACCCCTGACAGGGTCCTGACACACTGTGAGACACCACACACACTTGACAGGTTCCTGACACACTGTGAGTCCCCACATACCCCTGACAGGGTCCTGACAGACTGTGATGCCCCTCAAACTCATTTTAGGTTCCTGACACACTGTGAGACGCCACACACACCTAACAGGGTCCTGACACACTGTGAGACCCCACAATCTCCTGACAGGGTCCTGACACACTGTGACACCCCACACACCCCTGACAGGGTCCTGACACACTGTGAGACACCACACACTCCCGACAGGGTCCTGACACAGAGCGAGACCCCACACACACCTGACTGGGTCCTGACACACTGTGAGACACCACACACCCCTGACAGGGTCCTGACACAGAGTGAGACCCCACACACTCCTGACTGGGTCCTGACACAATGTGAGACACCACACACCCCTGACAGGGTCCTGACACACTGTGAGACACCACACAACCCTGACTGCATCCTGACACACTGTGAGACCGCACACACCCCTGACAGGTTTCTGACACACTGTGAGACCCCACACACCCCTGTCAGGGTCCTGACACACTGTGAGACCACACATCTCTGTCAGGGTCCTGACACACTGTGAGACCCCACACACTCCTGACGGGGTCCTGACATACTGTGAGGCCCCACACACCCCTGACAGGTTCCTGACACACTGTGATGCCCCACAAACTAATTTTAGGTTCCTGACACTCTGTGAGACCCCACACAACCCTGACAGGGTCCTGACACACTGTGATGCCCCACAAACTAATTTTAGGTTCCTGACACTCTGTGAGACGCCACACACACCTGACAGGGTCCTGACACACTGTGAGATCCCACACATCCCTGTCAGGGTCCTGATACACTGTGTGACCCCACGCACACCTGGCAGGGTCCTGACACACTGCGAGATCCCACACATCCCTGTCAGGGTCCTGATACACTGTGAGACCCCACGCACACCTGACAGGGTCCTGACACACTGTGATGCCCCACAAACTCATTTTAGGTTACTGACACACTGTGAGACCCCACACATCCCTGACAGGGTCCTGACACACTGTGAGACCCCACACATCCCTGACAGGGTCCTGACATACTGTGAGGCCCCACACACCCCTGTCAGGGTCCTGGCACAGTGTGAGACGCCACACACCCATGTCAGGAGCCTGACACACTGTGAGACCCCACAAACACATTTTAGGTTCCTGACACACTTTGAGGCCCCACACACACCTGACAGGGTCCTGGCACAGTGTGAGACGCCACACACCCCTGTCAGGGTCCTGACACACAGTGAGACCCCACACACAGCTGACAGGGTCCTGACGCACTGTGAGACTCCACACAGCCATGTCAGGAGCATGACACACTGTGAGACCCCACAAACACATTTTAGGTTCCTGAGACACAGTGAGACCCCACACACACATGACAGGGTCCTGACACAGTGTGAGACCCCACACACCCCTGTCAGGGTCCTGACACACTGTGTGACCCCACATACCCCTGACAGGGTCCTGACAGACTGTGATGCCCCTCAAACTCATTTTAGGTTCCTGACACACTGTGAGACGCCACACACACCTGACAGGGTCCTGACACACTGTGAGTCCCCACACACCCCTGACAGGGTCCTGACACACTGTGAGTCCCCACACACCCGACACGGTCCTGACACACTGTCAGACCCCACACACCACTGACAGAGTCCTGACACACTGTGAGACCCCACACATCCCTGACAGGGTCCTGACACACTGTGAGACCCCACACAACCCTGACAGGGTCCTGACACACTTTCAGACCCCACACACCACTGACAGGGTCCTGAGACACTGTGAGATCCCACACACCCCTGACAGGGTCCTGACGCACTGTGAGACTCTACACACCTATGTCAGGAGCCTGACACACTGTGAGACCCCACAAACTCATTTTATGTTCCTGAGACACAGTGAGACCCCACACACCCCTGACAGGGTCCTCACACACTGTGAGAATCCACACATCCCTGACAGGATCCTGACACACTGTGAGACCCCACACACCCCTGACATGGTCCTGACACACTGTGAGACCCCATACACTCCTGAAAGGGTCCTGACACACTGTGAGACACCACACACCCCTGACAGGGTCCTGACACACTGTGAGACCCCTGACATCCCTGACAGGGTCCTGACACACAGTGTGACCCCCACACACCCCTGACAGGATCCTGACACACTGTGAGACACCACACACTCCTGACAGGGTCCTGACAGACTGTGATGCCCCTCAAACTCATTTTAGGTTCCTGACACATTGTGAGACGCCACACACACCTGACAGGGTCCTGACACACTGTGAGACTCCACACATCCCTGACAGGGTCCTGACACACTGTGAGACCCCACACTCTCCTGACAGGGTCCTGACACACTGACACCCCACACACCCCTGACAGGGTCCTGACACACTGTGAGACACCACACACTCCTGACAGGGTCCTGACACAGAGTGAGACCCCACACACACCTGACTGGGTCCTGACACAGTGTGAGACCCCACACACTCCTGACAGGGTCCTGACACACTGTGAGACACCACACACCCCTGACAGGGTCCTGACACAGAATGAGACCCCACACACTCCTGACTGTGTCCTGACACACTGTGAGACACCACACACCCCTGACAGGGTTCTGACATACTGTGAGACACCACACAACCCTGACTGCATCCTGACACACTGTGAGACCGCACACACCCCTGACAGGGTCCTGACACACTGTGAGACCCCACATACTCCTGACAGGGTCCTGACACACTGTGATGCCCCCACACACCCCTGACCGGGTCCTGACACACTGTGAGACTCCACACATCCCTGGCAGGGTCCTGCCACACTGTGAAACCCCACACACCACTGACAGGGTCATGACACACTGTGAGACCCCACTCACCCCTGACAGGGTCCTGACACACTGTGGGACCCCACACACCCCTGACAGGGTCCTGACACACTGTGAGCCCCCACACACCGCTGACATGGTCCTGACCCACTGTGAGACCCCACACACTCCTGACAGGGTCCGGACACACTGTGAGACCCCACATACTCCTGACAGGGTCCTGACACACCGTGATGCCCCTCAAACTCATTTTAGGTTCCTGACACACTGTGAGACTCCACACATCCCTGACACGGTCCTGACACACTGTGAGACCCCACACACCCCTGACAGGGTCCTGACACACTGTGACACCCCACACACTCCCGACAGGGTCCTGACACACTATGAGACTCCACACATCCCTGACAGGGTCCTGACACACTGTGAGACCCCACACACTCCTGACAGGGTCCTGACACACTGTGAGACCCCACACACTCCTGACAGGGTCCTGACACACTCTGACACCCCACACACTCCTGACAGGGTCCTGACACACTGTGAGACCACACATCTCTGTCAGGGTCCTGACACACTGTGTGACCCCACGCACCCCTGACAATGTCCTGACACACTGTGAGGCCCCACAAACTAATTTTAGGTTCCTGACACTCTGTGAGACGCCACACACACCTGACAGGGTCCTGACACACTGTGAGATCCCACACATCCCTGTCAGGGTCCTGATACACTGTGTGACCCCACGCACACCTGACAGGGTCCTGACACACTGCGAGATCCCACACATCCCTGTCAGGGTCCTGATACACTGTGTGACCCCACGCACACCTGACAGGGTCCTGACACACTGTAATGCCCCACAAACTCATTTTAGGTTACTGACACACTGTGAGACGCCACACACACCTGACAGGGTCCTGACACACTGCGAGATCCCACACATCCCTGTCAGGGTCCTGATACACTGTGTGACCCCACGCACACCTGACAGGGTCCTGACACACTGTAATGCCCCACAAACTCATTTTAGGTTTCTGACACACTGTGAGACGCCACACACACCTGACAGGATCCTGACACACTGTGAGACCCCACACACACCTGACAGGGTCCTGACACAGTGTGAGACCCCACACATCCTTGACAGGGTCCCGACCGACTGAGAGACGCCACACCCCTTACATGGTCCTAACACACCGAGAGACAGCACACCCTCCTAAGAGGGTCCTGATAAACAGTGAGACCCCACACACCCCTGACAGGTTCCTGACACACTGTGATGCCCCACAAACTCATTTTAGGTTCCTGACACACTGCGAGACCCCACACATCCCTGACAGGGTCCTGACACACTGTGAGACCGCACACACCCCTGACAGGGTCCTGACACACTGTGAGTCCCCACATACCCCTGACCGGGTCCTGACACACTGTGAGTCCCCACATACCCCTGACAGGGTCCTGACACACTGTGATGCCCCACAAACTCATTTTAGGTTCCTGACACACTGCGAGACCCCACATACCCCTGACAGGATCCTGACACACTGTGATGCCCCACATACCCCTGACAGGGTCCTGACACACTGTGATGCCCCACAAACTCATTTTAGGTTCCTGACACACTGCGAGACCCCACACATCCCTGACAGGGTCCTGGCACACTGTGAGTCCCCACACACACCTGACAGGGTCCTTACACACTGTGAGACCCCACACACCCCTGACAGGGTCCTGACACACTGTGAGTCCCCACACACCCCTGACAGGGTCCTGACACACTGTGAGTCCCCACACACCCCTGACAGGGTCCTGACACACTGTGAGACCGCACACACCCCTGACAGGGTCCTGACACACTGTGAGTCCCCACACACCCCTGACAGGGTCCTGACACACTGTGAGTCCCCACACACCCCTGACAGGGTCCTGACACACTGTGAGTCCCCACACACCCCTGACCGGGTCCTGACACACTGTGAGACTCCACACACCCCTGACAGGGTCCTGACACACTGTGAGACTCCACACACCCCTGACAGGGTCCTGACACACGATGAGACACCACACACCCCTGACAGGGTCCTGACACACTGTGAGACACCACACACCCCTGACAGGGTCCTGGCACACTGTGAGACACCACATACCCCTGACAGGGTCCTGACACACTGTGAGACAACACACACCCCTGACAGGGACCTGACACACTGTGAGAACCCAAACACACCTGACAGGGTCCTGATACACTGGGAGAGGGCACACACCCCTGACAGGTTCCTGACACACTGTGAGATCCCACACACCCCTGACAGTGTCCTGACACACAGTGAGACCCCACACACACCTGACAGGGTCCTGACACACTGTGAGATCCCACACACCCCTGACAGGGTCCTGACACACAGTGAGACCCCACACACTCCTGACAGGGTCCTGACACACTGTGAGAACCCACACATCCATGACAGAGTCCTGACACACGGTGAGACCCCACACACCCGTGACAGGGTCTGATACACGGTGAGACACGACACACCACTGACAGGTTCCTGACACACTGTGAGACACCACACATCCCTGTCAGGGTCCTGATACACTGTGTGACCCCACGCACACCTGACAGGGTCCGGACACACTGTGATGCCCCACAAACTCATTTGAGGTTACTGACACACTGCGAGACCCCACTCATCCCTGACAGGGTCCTGACACACTGTAAGACACCACACACCCCTGACAGGGTCCTGGCACACTGTGAGACACCACACATCCCTGACAGGGTCCTGACACACGATGAGACACCACACACCCCTGACAGGGTCCTGACACACTGTGAGACACCACACACCCCTGACAGGGTCCTGGCACACTGTGAGACACCACATACACCTGACAGGGTCCTGACACACTGTGAGACACCACACACCCCTGACAGGGTCCTGGCACACTGTGAGACACCACATACACCTGTCAGGGTCCTGACACACTGTGTGACCCCACGCACCCCTGACAATGTCCTGACACACTGTGAGGCCCCACAAACTAATTTTAGGTTCCTGACACTCTGTGAGACGCCACACACACCTGACAGGGTCCTGACACACTGTGAGATCCCACACATCCCTGTCAGGGTCCTGATACACTGTGTGACCCCACGCACACCTGACAGGGTCCTGACACACTGCGAGATCCCACACATCCCTGTCAGGGTCCTGATACACTGTGTGACCCCACGCACACCTGACAGGGTCCTGACACACTGTAATGCCCCACAAACTCATTTTAGGTTACTGACACACTGTGAGACGCCACACACACCTGACAGGGTCCTGACACACTGCGAGATCCCACACATCCCTGTCAGGGTCCTGATACACTGTGTGACCCCACGCACACCTGACAGGGTCCTGACACACTGTAATGCCCCACAAACTCATTTTAGGTTACTGACACACTGTGAGACGCCACACACACCTGACAGGGTCCTGACACACTGTGAGTCCCCACACACCCCTGACAGGATCCTGACACACTGTGAGTCCCCACACACCCCTGACAGGGTCCTGACACACTGTGAGACCGCACACACCCCTGACAGGGTCCTGACACACTGTGAGTCCCCACACACCCCTGACAGTGTCCTGACACACTGTGAGTCCCCACACACCCCTGACAGGGTCCAGACACACTGTGAGTCCCCACACACCCCTGACCGGGTCCTGACACACTGTGAGACTCCACACACCCCTGACAGGGTCCTGACACACTGTGAGACTCCACACACCCCTGACAGGGTCCTGACACACGATGAGACACCACACACGCCTGACAGGGTCCTGACACACTGTGAGACACCACACACCCTTGACACGGTCCTGGCACACTGTGAGACACCACATACCCCTGACAGGGTCCTGCCACACTGTGAGACACCACACACCCCTGACAGGGACCTGACACACTGTGAGAACCCAAACACACCTGACAGGGTCCTGATACACTGGGAGAGGGCACACACCCCTGACAGGTTCCTGACACACTGTGAGATCCCACATACCCCTGACAGTGTCCTGACACACAGTGAGACCCCACACACACCTGACAGGGTCCTGACACACTGTGAGATCCCACACACCCCTGACAGGCTCCTGACACATAGTGAGACCCCACACACTCCTGACAGGGTCCTGACACACTGTGAGATCCCACACATCCATGACAGAGTCCTGACACACGGTGAGACCCCACACACCCGTGACAGGGTCTGATACACTGTGAGACACGACACACCACTGACAGGTTCCTGACACACTGTGAGACACCACACATCCCTGTCAGGGTCCTGATACACTGTGTGACCCCACGCACACCTGACAGGGTCCGGACACACTGTGATGCCCCACAAACTCATTTTAGGTTACTGACACACTGCGAGACCCCACTTATCCCTGACAGGGTCCTGACACACTGTAAGACACCACACACCCCTGACAGGGTCCTGGCACACTGTGAGACACCACACACCCCTGGCAGGGTCCTGGCACACTGTGAGGTCCCACACACCCCTGACAGGGTCCTGACACAGAGTGAGACCCCACACACCCCTGACAGGGTCCTGACACACTGTAAGACACCACACACCCCTGACAGGGTCCTGACACACTGTGAGACACCACACATCCCTGACAGGGTCCTGACACACGATGAGACACCACACACCCCTGACAGGGTCCTGACACACTGTGAGACACCACACACCCCTGACAGGGTCCTGGCACACTGTGAGACACCACATACCCCTGACAGGGTCCTGACACACTGTGAGACACCACACACCCCTGACAGGGACCTGACACACTGTGAGAACCCAAACACACCTGACAGGGTCCTGATACACTGGGAGAGGGCACACACCCCTGACAGGTCCCTGACACACTGTGAGATCCCACACACCCCTGACAGTGTCCTGACACACAGTGAGACCCCACACACACCTGACAGGGTCCTGACACACTGTGAGATACCACACACCCCTGACAGGGTCCTGACACACAGTGAGACACCACACACTCCTGACAGGGTCCTGACACACGGTGAGACCCCACACACCCGTGACAGGGTCTGATACACTGTGAGACACGACACACCACTGACAGGTTCCTGACACACTGTGAGACACCACACATCCCTGTCAGGGTCCTGATACACTGTGTGACCCCACGCACACCTGACAGGGTCCTGACACACTGTGATGCCCCACAAACTCATTTTAGGTTACTGACACACTGCGAGACCCCACTCATCCCTGACAGGGTCCTGACACACTGTGAGACCCCACACACTCCTGACCGGGTCCTGACATACTGTGAGACACCACAAACCCGTGACAGGGTCCTGGCACACTGTGAGACCCCACACACCCCTGACAGGGTCCTGACACACTGTGAGACCCCACACACTCCTGACAGGGTCCTGACACACTGTGAGACCCCATATACTCCTGACAGGGTCCTGGCACACTGTGAGACCCCACACACCCCTGACAGGGTCCTGACACACTGTGAGACACCACACACCCCTGACAGGCACCTGACACACTGTGAGACACCACACACCCGTGACAGGGTCCTGACACACTGTGAGACACCACAAACATCTGACAGGGTCCTGACACAGTGTGAGACCCCACACATCCTTGACAGGGTCCCGAACGACTGAGAGACGCCACACCCCTTACATGGTCCTAACACACCGAGAGACAGCACACCCTCCTAAGAGGATCCTGATAAACAGTGAGACCCCACACACCCCTGACAGGGTCCTGACACACTGTGAGTCCCCACATACCCCTGACCGGGTCCTGACACACTGTGAGTCCCCACATACCCCTGACAGGGTCCTGACACACTGTGATGCCCCACAAACTCATTTTAGGTTCCTGACACACTGCGAGACCCCACATACCCCTGACAGGATCCTGACACACTGTGATGCCCCACATACCCCTGACAGGGTCCTGACACACTGTGATGCCCCACAAACTCATTTTAGGTTCCTGACACACTGCGAGACCCCACACATCCCTGACAGGGTCCTGGCACACTGTGAGTCCCCACACACACCTGACAGGGTCCTTACACACTGTGAGACCCCACACACCCCTGACAGGGTCCTGACACACTGTGAGTCCCCACACACCCCTGACAGGGTCCTGACACACTGTGAGTCCCCACACACCCCTGACAGGGTCCTGACACACTGTGAGACCGCACACACACCTGACAGGGTCCTGACACACTGTGAGTCCCCACACACCCCTGACAGGGTCCTGACACACTGTGAGTCCCCACACACCCCTGACAGGGTCCTGACACACTGTGAGTCCCCACACACCCCTGACCGGGTCCGGACACACTGTGAGACTCCACACACCCCTGACAGGGTCCTGACACACTGTGAGACTCCACACACCCCTGACAGGGTCCTGACACACGATGAGACACCACACACCCCTGACAGGGTCCTGACACACTGTGAGACACCACACACCCCTGACAGGGTCCTGGCACACTGTGAGACACCACATACCCCTGACAGGGTCCTGACACACTGTGAGACAACACACACCCCTGACAGGGACCTGACACACTGTGAGAACCCAAACACACCTGACAGGGTCCTGATACACTGGGAGAGGGCACACACCCCTGACAGGTTCCTGACACACTGTGAGATCCCACACACCCCTGACAGTGTCCTGACACACAGTGAGACCCCACACACACCTGACAGGGTCCTGACACACTGTGAGATCCCACACACCCCTGACAGGGTCCTGACACACAGTGAGACCCCACACACTCCTGACAGGGTCCTGACACACTGTGAGAACCCACACATCCATGACAGAGTCCTGACACACGGTGAGACCCCACACACCCGTGACAGGGTCTGATACACGGTGAGACACGACACACCACTGACAGGTTCCTGACACACTGTGAGACACCACACATCCCTGTCAGGGTCCTGATACACTGTGTGACCCCACGCACACCTGACAGGGTCCGGACACACTGTGATGCCCCACAAACTCATTTGAGGTTACTGACACACTGCGAGACCCCACTCATCCCTGACAGGGTCCTGACACACTGTAAGACACCACACACCCCTGACAGGGTCCTCGCACACTGTGAGACACCACACATCCCTGACAGGGTCCTGACACACGATGAGACACCACACACCCCTGACAGGGTCCTGACACACTGTGAGACACCACACACCCCTGACAGGGACCTGACACACTGTGAGAACCCAAACACACCTGACAGGGTCCTGATACACTGGGAGAGGGCACACACCCCTGACAGGTTCCTGACACACTGTGAGATCCCACACACCCCTGACAGTGTCCTGACACACAGTGAGACCCCACACACACTTGACAGGGTCCTGACACACTGTGAGATCCCACACACCCCTGACAGGGTCCTGACACACAGTGAGACCCCACACACTCCTGACAGGGTCCTGACACACGGTGTGACCCCACGCACACCTGACAGGGTCCTGACACACTGTGATGCCCCACAAACTCATTTTAGGTTACTGACACACTGCGAGACCCCACTCATCCCTGACAGGGTCCTGACACACTGTGAGACCCCACACACTCCTGACAGGGTCCTGACATACTGTGAGACACCACAAACCCCTGACAGGGTCCTGGCACACTGTGAGACCCCACACACCCCTGACAGGGTCCTGACACACTGTGAGACCCCACACACTCCTGACAGGGTCCTGACACACTGTGAGACCCCATATACTCCTGACAGGGTCCTGGCACACTGTGAGACCCCACACACCCCTGACAGGGTCCTGACACACTGTGAGACACCACACACCCCTGACAGGGACCTGACACACTGTGAGACACCACACACCCGTGACAGGGTCCTGACACACTGTGAGACACCACAAACATCTGACAGGGTCCTGACACAGTGTGAGATCCAACACACCCCTGACAGTGTCTGACACACTGTGACACCCCACACACCCCTGACAGGGTCCTGATACACTGTGAGAACACACACCCGACAGGGTCCTGACACACAGTGAGACCCCACACACCCCTGACAGGGTCCTGACACACGGTGAGACCCCACACACCCGTGACACGGTCTGATACACTGTGAGACACGACACACCACTGACAGGTTCCTGACACACTGTGAGACACCACACATCCCTGTCAGGGTCCTGATACACTGTGTGACCCCACGCACACCTGACAGGGTCCTGACACACTGTGATGCCCCACAAACTCATTTTAGGTTACTGACACACTGCGAGACCCCACTCATCCCTGACAGGGTCCTGACACACTGTGAGACCCCACACACTCCTGACAGGGTCCTGACATACTGTGAGACACCACAAACCCCTGACAGGGTCCTGGCACACTGTGAGACCCCACACACCCCTGACAGGGTCCTGACACACTGTGAGACCCCACACACTCCTGACAGGGTCCTGACACACTGTGAGACCCCATATACTCCTGACAGGGTCCTGGCACACTGTGAGACCCCACACACCCCTGACTGGGTCCTGACACACTGTGAGACACCACACACCCCTGACAGGGACCTGACACACTGTGAGACACCACACACCCGTGACAGGGTCCTGACACACTGTGAGACACCACAAACATCTGACAGGGTCCTGACACAGTGTGAGATCCAACACACCCCTGACAGTGTCTGACACACTGTGACACCCCACACACCCCTGACAGGGTCCTGACACACTGTGAGAACACACACCCGACAGGGTCCTGACACACAGTGAGACCCCACACACCCCTGACAGGGTCCTGATACACTGTGAGATCCCACAAACCCCTGACAGGGTCCTGATACACTGTGAGATCCCACACACACCTGACAGGGTCCTGACACACTGTGAGATCCCACACACCCCTGACAGGGTCCTGACACACAGTGAGACCCCACACACTCCTGACAGGGTCCTGACACACTGTGAGATCCCACACATCCATGACAGAGTCCTGACACACGGTGAGACCCCACACACCCGTGACAGGGTCTGATACACTGTGAGACACGACACACCACTGACAGGTTCCTGCCACACTGTGAGACACCACACACCCCTGTCAGGGTCCTGATACACTGTGTGACCCCACGCACACCTGACAGGGTCCGGACACACTGTGATGCCCCACAAACTCATTTTAGGTTACTGACACACTGCGAGACCCCACTCATCCCTGACAGGGTCCTGACACACTGTAAGACACCACACACCCCTGACAGGGTCCTGGCACACTGTGAGACACCACACATCCCTGACAGGGTCCTGACACACGATGAGACCACACACCCCTGACAGGGTCCTGACACACTGTGAGACACCACACACCCCTGACAGGGTCCTGGCACACTGTGAGACACCACATACCCCTGACAGGGTCCTGACACACTGTGAGACACCACACACCCCTGACAGGGACCTGACACACTGTGAGAACCCAAACACACCTGACAGGGTCCTGATACACTGGGAGAGGGCACACACCCCTGACAGGTCCCTGACACACTATGAGACTCCACACATCCCTGACAGGGTCCTGACACACTGTGAGACCCCACACACTCCTGACAGGGTCCTGACACACTGTGTGACCCCACGCACACCTGACAGGGTCCTGACACACTGTAATGCCCCACAAACTCATTTTAGGTTACTGACACACTGTGAGACGCCACACACACCTGACAGGATCCTGACACACTGTGAGACCCCATACACTCCTGACAGGGTCCTGACATACTGTGAGACACCACAAACCCCTGACAGGGTCCTGGCACACTGTGAGACCCCACACACCCCTGACAGGGTCCTGACACACTGTGAGACCCCACACACTCCTGACAGGGTCCTGACACACTGTGAGACCCCATATACTCCTGACAGGGTCCTGGCACACTGTGAGACCCCACACACCCCTGACAGGGTCCTGACACACTGTGAGACACCACACACCCCTGACAGGGACCTGACACACTGTGAGACACCACACACCCGTGACAGGGTCCTGACACACTGTGAGACACCACAAACATCTGACAGGGTCCTGACACAGTGTGAGATCCAACACACCCCTGACAGTGTCTGACACACTGTGACACCCCACACACCCCTGACAGGGTCCTGATACACTGTGAGAACACACACCCGACAGGGTCCTGACACACAGTGAGACCCCACACACCCCTGACAGGGTCCTGACACACGGTGAGACCCCACACACCCGTGACACGGTCTGATACACTGTGAGACACGACACACCACTGACAGGTTCCTGACACACTGTGAGACACCACACATCCCTGTCAGGGTCCTGATACACTGTGTGACCCCACGCACACCTGACAGGGTCCTGACACACTGTGATGCCCCACAAACTCATTTTAGGTTACTGACACACTGCGAGACCCCACTCATCCCTGACAGGGTCCTGACACACTGTGAGACCCCACACACTCCTGACAGGGTCCTGACATACTGTGAGACACCACAAACCCCTGACAGGGTCCTGGCACACTGTGAGACCCCACACACCCCTGACAGGGTCCTGACACACTGTGAGACCCCACACACTCCTGACAGGGTCCTGACACACTGTGAGACCCCATATACTCCTGACAGGGTCCTGGCACACTGTGAGACCCCACACACCCCTGACTGGGTCCTGACACACTGTGAGACACCACACACCCCTGACAGGGACCTGACACACTGTGAGACACCACACACCCGTGACAGGGTCCTGACACACTGTGAGACACCACAAACATCTGACAGGGTCCTGACACAGTGTGAGATCCAACACACCCCTGACAGTGTCTGACACACTGTGACACCCCACACACCCCTGACAGGGTCCTGACACACTGTGAGAACACACACCCGACAGGGTCCTGACACACAGTGAGACCCCACACACCCCTGACAGGGTCCTGATACACTGTGAGATCCCACAAACCCCTGACAGGGTCCTGATACACTGTGAGATCCCACACACACCTGACAGGGTCCTGACACACTGTGAGATCCCACACACCCCTGACAGGGTCCTGACACACAGTGAGACCCCACACACTCCTGACAGGGTCCTGACACACTGTGAGATCCCACACATCCATGACAGAGTCCTGACACACGGTGAGACCCCACACACCCGTGACAGGGTCTGATACACTGTGAGACACGACACACCACTGACAGGTTCCTGCCACACTGTGAGACACCACACACCCCTGTCAGGGTCCTGATACACTGTGTGACCCCACGCACACCTGACAGGGTCCGGACACACTGTGATGCCCCACAAACTCATTTTAGGTTACTGACACACTGCGAGACCCCACTCATCCCTGACAGGGTCCTGACACACTGTAAGACACCACACACCCCTGACAGGGTCCTGGCACACTGTGAGACACCACACATCCCTGACAGGGTCCTGACACACGATGAGACCACACACCCCTGACAGGGTCCTGACACACTGTGAGACACCACACACCCCTGACAGGGTCCTGGCACACTGTGAGACACCACATACCCCTGACAGGGTCCTGACACACTGTGAGACACCACACACCCCTGACAGGGACCTGACACACTGTGAGAACCCAAACACACCTGACAGGGTCCTGATACACTGGGAGAGGGCACACACCCCTGACAGGTCCCTGACACACTATGAGACTCCACACATCCCTGACAGGGTCCTGACACACTGTGAGACCCCACACACTCCTGACAGGGTCCTGACACACTGTGTGACCCCACGCACACCTGACAGGGTCCTGACACACTGTAATGCCCCACAAACTCATTTTAGGTTACTGACACACTGTGAGACGCCACACACACCTGACAGGATCCTGACACACTGTGAGACCCCACACACACCTGACAGGGTCCTGACACAGTGTGAGACCCCACACATCCTTGACAGGGTCCCGACCGACTGAGAGACGCCACACCCCTTACATGGGCCTAACACACCGAGAGACAGCACACCCTCCTAAGAGGATCCTGATAAACAGTGAGACCCCACACACCCCTGACAGGGTCCTGACACACTGTGAGTCCCGACACACCCCTGACAGGGTCCTGACACACTGTGAGTCCCCATACACCCCTGACAGGGTCCTGACACACTGTGAGACCGCACACACCCCTGACAGGGTCCTGACACACTGTGAGTCCCCACACACCCCTGACAGGGTCCTGACACACTGTGAGACCCCACACACCCCTGACAGGGTCCTGACACACTGTGAGTCCCCACACACCCCTGACAGGGTCCTGACACACTGTGAGTCCCCACACACCCCTGACCGGGTCCTGACACACTGTGAGACTCCACACACCCCTGACAGGGTCCTGACACACTGTGAGACTCCACACACCCCTGACAGGGTCCTGACACACGATGAGACACCACACACCCCTGACAGGGTCCTGACACACTGTGAGACACCACACACCCCTGACAGGGTCCTGGCACACTGTGAGACACCACATACCCCTGACAGGGTCCTGACACACTGTGAGACACCACACACCCCTGACAGGGACCTGACACACTGTGAGAACCCAAACACACCTGACAGGGTCCTGATACACTGGGAGAGGGCACACACCCCTGACAGGTTCCTGACACACTGTGAGATCCCACACACCCCTGACAGTGTCCTGACACACAGTGAGACCCCACACACACCTGACAGGGTCCTGACACACTGTGAGATCCCACACACCCCTGACAGGGTCCTGACACACAGTGAGAACTCACACACTCCTGACAGGGTCCTGACACACTGTGAGATCCCACACATCCATGACAGAGTCCTGACACACGGTGAGACCCCACACACCCGTGACAGGGTCTGATACACTGTGAGACACGACACACCACTGACAGGTTCCTGACACACTGTGAGACACCACACATCCCTGTCAGGGTCCTGATACACTGTGTGACCCCACGCACACCTGACAGGGTCCGGACACACTGTGATGCCCCACAAACTCATTTTAGGTTACTGACACACTGCGAGACCCCACTCATCCCTGACAGGGTCCTGACACACTGTAAGACACCACACACCCCTGACAGGGTCCTGGCACACTGTGAGACACCACACATCCCTGACAGGGTCCTGACACACTGTGAGACACCACACACCCCTGACAGGGTCCTGACACACTGTAAGACACCACACACCCCTGACAGGGTCCTGGCACACTGTGAGACACCACACATCCCTGACAGGGTCCTGGCACACTGTGAGACACCACACATCCCTGACAGGGTCCTGACACACGATGAGACACCACACACCCCTGACAGGGTCCTGACACACTGTGAGACACCACACACCCCTGACAGGGTCCTGGCACACTGTGAGACACCACATACCCCTGACAGCGTCCTGACACACTGTGAGACACCACACACCCCTGACAGGGACCTGACACACTGTGAGAACCCAAACACACCTGACAGGGTCCTGATACACTGGGAGAGGGCACACACCCCTGACAGGTCCCTGACACACTGTGAGATCCCACACACCCCTGACAGTGTCCTGACACACAGTGAGACCCCACACACACCTGACAGGGTCCTGAAACACTGTGAGATACCACACACCCCTGACAGGGTCCTGACACACAGTGAGACACCACACACTCCTGACAGGGTCCTGACACACGGTGAGACCCCACACACCCGTGACAGGGTCTGATACACTGTGAGACACGACACACCGCTGACAGGTTCCTGACACACTGTGAGACACCACACATCCCTGTCAGGGTCCTGATACACTGTGTGACCCCACGCACACCTGACAGGGTCCTGACACACTGTGATGCCCCACAAACTCATTTTAGGTTACTGACACACTGCGAGACCCCACTCATCCCTGACAGGGTCCTGACACACTGTGAGACCCCACACACTCCTGACAGGGTCCTGACATACTGTGAGACACCACAAACCCCTGACAGGGTCCTGGCACACTGTGAGACCCCACACACCCCTGACAGGGTCCTGACACACTGTGAGACCCCACACACTCCTGACAGGGTCCTGACACACTGTGAGACCCCATATACTCCTGACAGGGTCCTGGCACACTGTGAGACCCCACACACCCCTGACAGGGTCCTGACACACTGTGAGACACCACACACCCCTGACAGGGACCTGACACACTGTGAGACACCACACACCCGTGACAGGGTCCTGACACACTGTGAGACACCACAAACATCTGACAGGGTCCTGACACAGTGTGAGACCCCACACATCCTTGACAGGGTCCCGAACGACTGAGAGACGCCACACCCCTTACATGGTCCTAACACACCGAGAGACAGCACACCCTCCTAAGAGGATCCTGATAAACAGTGAGACCCCACACACCCCTGACAGGATCCTGACACACTGTGAGTCCCCACATACCCCTGACCGGGTCCTGACACACTGTGAGTCCCCACATACCCCTGACAGGGTCCTGACACACTGTGATGCCCCACAAACTCATTTTAGGTTCCTGACACACTGCGAGACCCCACATACCCCTGACAGGATCCTGACACACTGTGATGCCCCACATACCCCTGACAGGGTCCTGACACACTGTGATGCCCCACAAACTCATTTTAGGTTCCTGACACACTGCGAGACCCCACACATCCCTGACAGGGTCCTGGCACACTGTGAGTCCCCACACACCCCTGACAGGGTCCTTACACACTGTGAGACCCCACACACCCCTGACAGGGTCCTGGCACACTGTGAGCCCCCACACACCCCTGACAGGGTCCTGACACACTGTGAGTCCCCACACACCCCTGACAGGGTCCTGACACACTGTGAGACCGCACACACCCCTGACAGGGTCCTGACACACTGTGAGTCCCCACACACCCCTGACAGGGTCCTGACACACTGTGAGTCCCCACACACCCCTGACCGGGTCCTGACACACTGTGAGACTCCACACACCCCTGACAGGGTCCTGACACACTGTGAGACTCCACACACCCCTGACAGGGTCCTGACACACGATGAGACACCACACACCCCTGACAGGGTCCTGACACACTGTGAGACACCACACACCCATGACAGGGTCCTGGCACACTGTGAGACACCACATACCCCTGACAGGGTCCTGACACACTGTGAGACACCACACACCCCTGACAGGGACCTGACACACTGTGAGAACCCAAACACACCTGACAGGGTCCTGATACACTGGGAGAGGGCACACACCCCTGACAGGTTCCTGACACACTGTGAGATCCCACACACCCCTGACAGTGTCCTGACACACAGTGAGACCCCACACACACCTGACAGGGTCCTGACACACTGTGAGATCCCACACACACCTGACAGGGTCCTGACACACTGTGAGATCCCACACACCCCTGACAGGGTCCTGACACACAGTGAGACCCCACACACTCCTGACAGGGTCCTGACACACTGTGATGCCCCACAAACTCATCTTAGGTTCCTGACACACTGCGAGACCCCACACATCCCTGACAGGGTCCTGGCACACTGTGAGTCCCCACACACCCCTGACAGGGTCCTTACACACTGTGAGACCCCACACACCCCTGACAGGGTCCCGACACACTGTGAGTCCCCACACACCCCTGACAGGGTCCTGACACACTGTGAGTCCCCACACACCCCTGACAGGGTCCTGACACACTGTGAGACCGCACACACCTCTGACAGGGTCCTGACACACTGTGAGTCCCCACACACCCCTGACAGGGTCCTGACACACTGTGAGTCCCCACACACCCCTGACCGGGTCCTGACACACTGTGAGACTCCACACACCCCTGACAGGGTCCTGACACACTGTGAGACCGCACACCCCTGACAGGGTCCTGACACACGATGAGACACCACACACCCCTGACAGGGTCCTGACACACTGTGAGACACCACACACCCCTGACAGGGTCCTGGCACACTGTGAGACACCACATACCCCTGACAGGGTCCTGACACACTGTGAGTCCCCACACACCCCTGACCGGGTCCTGACACACTGTGAGACCGCACACACCCCTGACAGGGTCCTGACACACTGTGAGACTCCACACACCCCTGACAGGGTCCTGACACACTGTGAGACACCACATACCCCTGACAGGGTCCTGACACACTGTGAGACACCACACACCCCTGACAGGGTCCTGACACACTGTGAGACACCGCACACCCCTGACAGGGTCCTGGCACACTGTGAGACACCACATACCCCTGACAGGGTCCTGACACACTGTGAGACACCACACACCCCTGACAGGGACCTGACACACTGTGAGAACCCAAACACACCTGACAGGGTCCTGATACACTGGGAGAGGGCACACACCCCTGACAGGTTCCTGACACACTGTGAGATCCCACACACCCCTGACAGTGTCCTGACACACAGTGAGACCCCACACACACCTGACAGGGTCCTGACACACTGTGAGATCCCACACACCCCTGACAGGGTCCTGACACACTGTGAGATACCACACACCCCTGACAGGGTCCTGACACACAGTGAGACACCACACACTCCTGACAGGGTCCTGACACACGGTGAGACCCCACACACCCGTGACAGGGTCTGATACACTGTGAGACACGACACACCGCTGACAGGTTCCTGACACACTGTGAGACACCACACATCCCTGTCAGGGTCCTGATACACTGTGTGACCCCACGCACACCTGACAGGGTCCTGACACACTGTGATGCCCCACAAACTCATTTTAGGTTACTGACACACTGCGAGACCCCACTCATCCCTGACAGGGTCCTGACACACTGTGAGACCCCACACACTCCTGACAGGGTCCTGACATACTGTGAGACACCACAAACCCCTGACAGGGTCCTGGCACACTGTGAGACCCCACACACCCCTGACAGGGTCCTGACACACTGTGAGACCCCACACACTCCTGACAGGGTCCTGACACACTGTGAGACCCCATATACTCCTGACAGGGTCCTGGCACACTGTGAGACCCCACACACCCCTGACAGGGTCCTGACACACTGTGAGACACCACACACCCCTGACAGGGACCTGACACACTGTGAGACACCACACACCCGTGACAGGGTCCTGACACACTGTGAGACACCACAAACATCTGACAGGGTCCTGACACAGTGTGAGACCCCACACATCCTTGACAGGGTCCCGAACGACTGAGAGACGCCACACCCCTTACATGGTCCTAACACACCGAGAGACAGCACACCCTCCTAAGAGGATCCTGATAAACAGTGAGACCCCACACACCCCTGACAGGGTCCTGACACACTGTGAGTCCCCACATACCCCTGACCGGGTCCTGACACACTGTGAGTCCCCACATACCCCTGACAGGGTCCTGACACACTGTGATGCCCCACAAACTCATTTTAGGTTCCTGACACACTGCGAGACCCCACATACCCCTGACAGGATCCTGACACACTGTGATGCCCCACATACCCCTGACAGGGTCCTGACACACTGTGATGCCCCACAAACTCATTTTAGGTTCCTGACACACTGCGAGACCCCACACATCCCTGACAGGGTCCTGGCACACTGTGAGTCCCCACACACCCCTGACAGGGTCCTTACACACTGTGAGACCCCACACACCCCTGACAGGGTCCTGACACACTGTGAGCCCCCACACACCCCTGACAGGGTCCTGACACACTGTGAGTCCCCACACACCCCTGACAGGGTCCTGACACACTGTGAGACCGCACACACCCCTGACAGGGTCCTGACACACTGTGAGTCCCCACACACCCCTGACAGGGTCCTGACACACTGTGAGTCCCCACACACCCCTGGCCGGGTCCTGACACACTGTGAGACTCCACACACCCCTGACAGGGTCCTGACACACTGTGAGACTCCACACACCCCTGACAGGGTCCTGACACACGATGAGACACCACACACCCCTGACAGGGTCCTGACACACTGTGAGACACCACACACCCCTGACAGGGTCCTGGCACACTGTGAGACACCACATACCCCTGACAGGGTCCTGACACACTGTGAGACACCACACACCCCTGACAGGGACCTGACACACTGTGAGAACCCAAACACACCTGACAGGGTCCTGATACACTGGGAGAGGGCACACACCCCTGACAGGTTCCTGACACACTGTGAGATCCCACACACCCCTGACAGTGTCCTGACACACAGTGAGACCCCACACACACCTGACAGGGTCCTGACACACTGTGAGATCCCACACACCCCTGACAGGGTCCTGACACACAGTGAGACCCCACACACTCCTGACAGGGTCCTGACACACTGTGATGCCCCACAAACTCATCTTAGGTTCCTGACACACTGCGAGACCCCACACATCCCTGACAGGGTCCTGGCACACTGTGAGTCCCCACACACCCCTGACAGGGTCCTTACACACTGTGAGACCCCACACACCCCTGACAGGGTCCTGACACACTGTGAGTCCCCACACACCCCTGACAGGGTCCTGACACACTGTGAGTCCCCACACACCCCTGACAGGGTCCTGACACACTGTGAGACCGCACACACCTCTGACAGGGTCCTGACACACTGTGAGTCCCCACACACCCCTGACAGGGTCCTGACACACTGTGAGTCCCCACACACCCCTGACCGGGTCCTGACACACTGTGAGACTCCACACACCCCTGACAGGGTCCTGACACACTGTGAGACTCCACACACCCCTGACAGGGTCCTGACACACGATGAGACACCACACACCCCTGACAGGGTCCTGACACACTGTGAGACACCACACACCCCTGACAGGGTCCTGGCACACTGTGAGACACCACATACCCCTGACAGGGTCCTGACACACTGTGAGACACCACACACCCCTGACAGGGACCTGACACACTGTGAGAACCCAAACACACCTGACAGGGTCCTGATACACTGGGAGAGGGCACACACCCCTGACAGGTTCCTGACACACTGTGAGATCCCACACACCCCTGACAGTGTCCTGACACACAGTGAGACCCCACACACACCTGACAGGGTCCTGACACACTGTGAGATCCCACACACACCTGACAGGGTCCTGACACACTGTGAGATCCCACACACCCCTGACAGGGTCCTGACACACAGTGAGACCCCACACACTCCCGACAGGGTCCTGACACACTGTGAGATCCCACACATCCATGACAGAGTCCTGACACACGGTGAGACCCCACACACCCGTGACAGGGTCTGATACACGGTGAGACACGACACACCACTGACAGGTTCTTGACACACTGTGAGACACCACACATCCCTGTCAGGGTCCTGATACACTGTGTGACCCCACGCACACCTGACAGGGTCCGGACACACTGTGATGCCCCACAAACTCATTTTAGGTTACTGACACACTGCGAGACCCCACTCATCCCTGACAGGGTCCTGACACACTGTAAGACACCACACACCCCTGACAGGGTCCTGGCACACTGTGAGACACCACACATCCCTGACAGGGTCCTGACACACGATGAGACACCACACACCCCTGACAGGGTCCTGACACACTGTGAGACACCACACACCCCTGACAGGGTCCTGGCACACTGTGAGACACCACATACCCCTGACAGCGTCCTGAAACACTGTGAGACACCACACACCCCTGACAGGGACCTGACACACTGTGAGAACCCAAACACACCTGACAGGATCCTGACACACTGTGAGACACCACATACCCCTGACAGCGTCCTGACACACTGCGAGACCCCACTCATCCCTGACAGGGTCCTGACACACTGTAAGACACCACACACCCCTGACAGGGTCCTGGCACACTGTGAGACACCACACATCCCTGACAGGGTCCTGACACACGATGAGACACCACACACCCCTGACAGGGTCCTGACACACTGTGAGACACCACACACCCCTGACAGGGTCCTGGCACACTGTGAGACACCACATACCCCTGACAGCGTCCTGACACACTGTGAGACACCACGCACACCTGACAGGGTCCTGACACACTGTAATGCCCCACAAACTCATTTTAGGTTACTGACACACTGTGAGACGCCACACACACCTGACAGGGTCCTGACACACTGCGAGATCCCACACATCCCTGTCAGGGTCCTGATACACTGTGTGACCCCACGCACACCTGACAGGGTCCTGACACACTGTAATGCCCCACAAACTCATTTTAGGTTACTGACACACTGTGAGACGCCACACACACCTGACAGGATCCTGACACACTGTGAGACCCCACACACACCTGACAGGGTCCTGACACAGTGTGAGACCCCACACATCCTTGACAGGGTCCCGACCGACTGAGAGACGCCACACCCCTTACATGGTCCTAACACACCGAGAGACAGCACACCCTCCTAAGAGGATCCTGATAAACAGTGAGACCCCACACACCCCTGACAGGGTCCTGACACACTGTGAGTCCCCACACACCCCTGACAGGGTCCTGACACACTGTGAGTCCCCATACACCCCTGACAGGGTCCCGACACACTGTGAGACCGCACACACCCCTGACAGGGTCCTGACACACTGTGAGTCCCCACACACCCCTGACAGGGTCCTGACACACTGTGAGACCCCACACACCCCTGACAGGGTCCTGACACACTGTGAGTCCCCACACACCCCTGACAGGGTCCTGACACACTGTGAGTCCCCACACACCCCTGACCGGGTCCTGACACACTGTGAGACTCCACACACCCCTGACAGGGTCCTGACACACTGTGAGACACCACATACCCCTGACAGGGTCCTGACACACTGTGAGACACCACACACCCCTGACAGGGTCCTGACACACTGTGAGACACCGCACACCCCTGACAGGGTCCTGGCACACTGTGAGACACCACATACCCCTGACAGGGTCCTGACACACTGTGAGACACCACACACCCCTGACAGGGACCTGACACACTGTGAGAACCCAAACACACCTGACAGGGTCCTGATACACTGGGAGAGGGCACACACCCCTGACAGGTTCCTGACACACTGTGAGATCCCACACACCCCTGACAGTGTCCTGACACACAGTGAGACCCCACACACACCTGACAGGGTCCTGACACACTGTGAGATCCCACACACCCCTGACAGGGTCCTGACACACAGTGAGACCTCACACACTCCTGACAGGGTCCTGACACACTGTGAGATCCCACACATCCATGACAGAGTCCTGACACACGGTGAGACCCCACACACCCGTGACAGGGTCTGATACACTGTGAGACACGACACACCACTGACAGGTTCCTGACACACTGTGAGACACCACACATCCCTGTCAGGGTCCTGATACACTGTGTGACCCCACGCACACCTGACAGGGTCCGGACACACTGTGATGCCCCACAAACTCATTTTAGGTTACTGACACACTGCGAGACCCCACTCATCCCTGACAGGGTCCTGACACACTGTAAGACACCACACACCCCTGACAGGGTCCTGGCACACTGTGAGACACCACACATCCCTGACAGGGTCCTGACACACGATGAGACACCACACACCCCTGACAGGGTCCTGACACACTGTGAGACACCACACACCCCTGACAGGGTCCTGGCACACTGTGAGACACCACATACCCCTGACAGCGTCCTGACACACTGTGAGACACCACACACCCCTGACAGGGACCTGACACACTGTGAGAACCCAAACACACCTGACAGGGTCCTGATACACTGGGAGAGGGCACACACCCCTGACAGGTCCCTGACACACTGTGAGATGCCACACACCCCTGACAGTGTCCTGACACACAGTGAGACCCCACACACACCTGACAGGGTCCTGACACACTGTGAGATACCACACACCCCTGACAGGGTCCTGACACACAGTGAGACACCACACACTCCAGACAGGGTCCTGACACACGGTGAGACCCCACACACCCGTGACAGGGTCTGATACACTGTGAGACACGACACACCGCTGACAGGTTCCTGACACACTGTGAGACACCACACATCCCTGTCAGGGTCCTGATACACTGTGTGACCCCACGCACACCTGACAGGGTCCTGACACACTGTGATGCCCCACAAACTCATTTTAGGTTACTGACACACTGCGAGACCCCACTCATCCCTGACAGGGTCCTGACACACTGTGAGAACCCACACACTCCTGACAGGGTCCTGACATACTGTGAGACACCACAAACCCCTGACAGGGTCCTGGCACACTGTGAGACCCCACACACCCCTGACAGGGTCCTGACACACTGTGAGACCCCACACACTCCTGACAGGGTCCTGACACACTGTGAGACCCCATATACTCCTGACAGGGTCCTGGCACACTGTGAGACCCCACACACCCCTGACAGGGTCCTGACACACTGTGAGACACCACACACCCCTGACAGGGACCTGACACACTGTGAGACACCACACACCCGTGACAGGGTCCTGACACACTGTGAGACACCACAAACATCTGACAGGGTCCTGACACAGTGTGAGACCCCACACATCCTTGACAGGGTCCCGAACGACTGAGAGACGCCACACCCCTTACATGGTCCTAACACACCGAGAGACAGCACACCCTCCTAAGAGGATCCTGATAAACAGTGAGACCCCACACACCCCTGACAGGGTCCTGACACACTGTGAGTCCCCACATACCCCTGACCGGGTCCTGACACACTGTGAGTCCCCACATACCCCTGACAGGGTCCTGACACACTGTGATGCCCCACAAACTCATTTTAGGTTCCTGACACACTGCGAGACCCCACATACCCCTGACAGGATCCTGACACACTGTGATGCCCCACATACCCCTGACAGGGTCCTGACACACTGTGATGCCCCACAAACTCATTTCAGCTTCCTGACACACTGCGAGACCCCACACATCCCTGACAGGGTCCTGGCACACTGTGAGTCCCCACACACCCCTGACAGGGTCCTTACACACTGTGAGACCCCACACACCCCTGACAGGGTCCTGACACACTGTGAGCCCCCACACACCCCTGACAGGGTCCTGACACACTGTGAGTCCCCACACACCCCTGACAGGGTCCTGACACACTGTGAGACCGCACACACCCCTGACAGGGTCCTGACACACTGTGAGTCCCCACACACCCCTGACAGGGTCCTGACACACTGTGAGTCCCCACACACCCCTGACCGGGTCCTGACACACTGTGAGACTCCACACACCCCTGACAGGGTCCTGACACACTGTGAGACTCCACACACCCCTGACAGGGTCCTGACACACGATGAGACACCACACACCCCTGACAGGGTCCTGACACACTGTGAGACACCACACACCCCTGACAGGGTCCTGGCACACTGTGAGACACCACATACCCCTGACAGGGTCCTGACACACTGTGAGACACCACACACCCCTGACAGGGACCTGACACACTGTGAGAACCCAAACACACCTGACAGGGTCCTGATACACTGGGAGAGGGCACACACCCCTGACAGGTTCCTGACACACTGTGAGATCCCACACACCCCTGACAGTGTCCTGACACACAGTGAGACCCCACACACACCTGACAGGGTCCTGACACACTGTGAGATCCCACACACACCTGACAGGGTCCTGACACACTGTGAGATCCCACACACCCCTGACAGGGTCCTGACACACGGTGAGACCCCACACACTCCTGACAGGGTCCTGACACACTGTGATGCCCCACAAACTCATCTTAGGTTCCTGACACACTGCGAGACCCCACACATCCCTGACAGGGTCCTGGCACACTGTGAGTCCCCACACACCCCTGACAGGGTCCTTGCACACTGTGAGACCCCACACACCCCTGACAGGGTCCTGACACACTGTGAGTCCCCACACACCCCTGACAGGGTCCTGACACACTGTGAGTCCCCACACACCCCTGACAGGGTCCTGACACACTGTGAGACCGCACACACCTCTGACAGGGTCCTGACACACTGTGAGTCCCCACACACCCCTGACAGGGTCCTGACACACTGTGAGTCCCCACACACCCCTGACCGGGTCCTGACACACTGTGAGACTCCACACACCCCTGACAGGGTCCTGACACACTGTGAGACTCCACACACCCCTGACAGGGTCCTGACACACGTTGAGACACAACACACCCCTGACAGGGTCCTGACACACTGTGAGACACCACACACCCCTGACAGGGTCCTGGCACACTGTGAGACACCACATACCCCTGACAGGGTCCTGACACACTGTGAGACACCACACACCCCTGACAGGGACCTGACACACTGTGAGAACCTAAACACACCTGACAGGGTCCTGATACACTGGGAGAGGGCACACACCCCTGACAGGTTCCTGACACACTGTGAGATCCCACACACCCCTGACATTGTCCTGACACACAGTGAGACCCCACACATCCCTGTCAGGGTCCTGATACACTGTGTGACCCCACGCACACCTGACAGGGTCCGGACACACTGTGATGCCCCACAAACTCATTTTAGGTTACTGACACACTGCGAGACCCCACTCATCCCTGACAGGGTCCTGACACACTGTAAGACACCACACACCCCTGACAGGGTCCTGGCACACAGTGAGACACCACACATCCCTGACAGGGTCCTGACACACGATGAGACACCACACACCCCTGACAGGGTCCTGACACACTGTGAGACACCACACACCCCTGACAGGGACCTGACACACTGTGAGAACCCAAACACACCTGACAGGGTCCTGATACACTGGGAGAGGGCACACACCCCTGACAGGTTCCTGACACACTGTGAGATCCCACACACCCCTGACAGTGTCCTGACACACAGTGAGACCCCACACACACCTGACAGGGTCCTGACACACTGTGAGATCCCACACACCCCTGACAGGGTCCTGACACACAGTGAGACCCCACACACTCCTGACAGGGTCCTGACACACGGTGAGACCCCACACACCCGTGACAGGGTCTGATACACTATGAGACACGACACACCACTGACAGGTTACTGACACACTGTGAGACACCACACACCCCTGACAGGGTCCTGACACACTGTGAGACACCACACACCCCTGACAGGGACCTGACACACTGTGAGACACCACACACCCGTGACAGGGTCCTGATACACTGTGAGACACCACAAACATCTGACAGGGTCCTGACACAGTGTGAGATCCAACACACCCCTGACAGTGTCTGACACACTGTGACACCCCACACACCCCTGACAGGGTCCTGACACACTGTGAGAACACACACCCGACAGGGTCCTGACACACTGTGATGCCCCACAAACTCATTTTAGGTTCCTGACACACTGCGAGACCCCACATACCCCTGACAGGATCCTGACACACTGTGATGCCCCACATACCCCTGACAGGGTCCTGACACACTGTGATGCCCCACAAACTCATTTTAGCTTCCTGACACACTGCGAGACCCCACACATCCCTGACAGGGTCCTGGCACACTGTGAGTCCCCACACACCCCTGACAGGGTCCTTACACACTGTGAGACCCCACACACCCCTGACAGGGTCCTGCACACTGTGAGCCCCCACACACCCCTGACAGGGTCCTGACACACTGTGAGTCCCCACACACCCCTGACAGGGTCCTGACACACTGTGAGACCGCACACACCCCTGACAGGGTCCTGACACACTGTGAGTCCCCACACACCCCTGACAGGGTCCTGACACACTGTGAGTCCCCACACACCCCTGACCGGGTCCTGACACACTGTGAGACTCCACACACCCCTGACAGGGTCCTGACACACTGTGAGACTCCACACACCCCTGACAGGGTCCTGACACACGATGAGACACCACACACCCCTGACAGGGTCCTGACACACTGTGAGACACCACACACCCCTGACAGGGTCCTGGCACACTGTGAGACACCACATACCCCTGACAGGGTCCTGACACACTGTGAGACACCACACACCCCTGACAGGGACCTGACACACTGTGAGAACCCAAACACACCTGACAGGGTCCTGATACACTGGGAGAGGGCACACACCCCTGACAGGTTCCTGACACACTGTGAGATCCCACACACCCCTGAGAGTGTCCTGACACACAGTGAGACCCCACACACACCTGACAGGGTCCTGACACACTGTGAGATCCCACACACACCTGACAGGGTCCTGACACACTGTGAGATCCCACACACCCCTGACAGGGTCCTGACACGCAGTGAGACCCCACACACTCCTGACAGGGTCCTGACACACTGTGATGCCCCACAAACTCATCTTAGGTTCCTGACACACTGCGAGACCCCACACATCCCTGACAGGGTCCTGGCACACTGTGAGTCCCCACACACCCCTGACAGGGTCCTTGCACACTGTGAGACCCCACACACCCCTGACAGGGTCCTGACACACTGTGAGTCCCCACACACCCCTGACAGGGTCCTGACACACTGTGAGTCCCCACACACCCCTGACAGGGTCCTGACACACTGTGAGACCGCACACACCTCTGACAGGGTCCTGACACACTGTGAGTCCCCACACACCCCTGACAGGGTCCTGACACACTGTGAGTCCCCACACACCCCTGACCGGGTCCTGACACACTGTGAGACTCCACACACCCCTGACAGGGTCCTGACACACTGTGAGACTCCACACACCCCTGACAGGGTCCTGACACACGTTGAGACACCACACACCCCTGACAGGGTCCTGACACACTGTGAGACACCACACACCCCTGACAGGGTCCTGGCACACTGTGAGACACCACATACCCCTGACAGGGTCCTGACACACTGTGAGACACCACACACCCCTGACAGGGACCTGACACACTGTGAGAACCTAAACACACCTGACAGGGTCCTGATACACTGGGAGAGGGCACACACCCCTGACAGGTTCCTGACACACTGTGAGATCCCACACACCCCTGACATTGTCCTGACACACAGTGAGACCCCACACACACCTGACAGGGTCCTGACACACTGTGAGATCCCACACACACCTGACAGGGTCCTGACACACTGTGAGATCCCACACACCCCTGACAGGGTCCTGACACACAGTGAGACCCCACACACTCCTGACAGGGTCCTGACACACTGTGAGATCCCACACATCCATGACAGAGTCCTGACACACGGTGAGACCCCACACACCCGTGACAGGGTCTGATACACGGTGAGACACGACACACCACTGACAGGTTCCTGACACACTGTGAGACACCACACATCCCTGTCAGGGTCCTGATACACTGTGTGACCCCACGCACACCTGACAGGGTCCGGACACACTGTGATGCCCCACAAACTCATTTTAGGTTACTGACACACTGCGAGACCCCACTCATCCCTGACAGGGTCCTGACACACTGTAAGACACCACACACCCCTGACAGGGTCCTGGCACACAGTGAGACACCACACATCCCTGACAGGGTCCTGACACACGATGAGACACCACACACCCCTGACAGGGTCCTGACACACTGTGAGACACCACACACCCCTGACAGGGACCTGACACACTGTGAGAACCCAAACACACCTGACAGGGTCCTGATACACTGGGAGAGGGCACACACCCCTGACAGGTTCCTGACACACTGTGAGATCCCACACACCCCTGACAGTGTCCTGACACACAGTGAGACCCCACACACACCTGACAGGGTCCTGACACACTGTGAGATCCCACACACCCCTGACAGGGTCCTGACACACAGTGAGACCCCACACACTCCTGACAGGGTCCTGACACACGGTGAGACCCCACACACCCGTGACAGGGTCTGATACACTGTGAGACACGACACACCACTGACAGGTTACTGACACACTGTGAGACACCACACACCCCTGACAGGGTCCTGACACACTGTGAGACACCACACACCCCTGACAGGGACCTGACACACTGTGAGACACCACACACCCGTGACAGGGTCCTGACACACTGTGAGACACCACAAACATCTGACAGGGTCCTGACACAGTGTGAGATCCAACACACCCCTGACAGTGTCTGACACACTGTGACACCCCACACACCCCTGACAGGGTCCTGACACACTGTGAGAACACACACCCGACAGGGTCCTGACACACAGTGAGACCCCACACACCCCTGACAGGGTCCTGATACACTGTGAGATCCCACAAACCCCTGACAGGGTCCTGATACACTGTGAGATCCCACACACCCCTGACAGGGTCCTGACTCACTGTGACACCCCACACACCCCTGACAGGGTCCTGACACACTGTGAGACACCACACACCCCTGTCAGGGTCCTGACACACTGTGAGAACCCACACACTCCTGACAGGGTCCTGACATACTGTGAGACACCACAAACCCCTGACAGGGTCCTGGCACACTGTGAGACCCCACACACCCCTGACAGGGTCCTGACACACTGTGAGACCCCACACACTCCTGACAGGGTCCTGACACACTGTGAGACCCCATATACTCCTGACAGGGTCCTGGCACACTGTGAGACCCCACACACCCCTGACAGGGTCCTGACACACTGTGAGACACCACACACCCCTGACAGGGACCTGACACACTGTGAGACACCACACACCCGTGACAGGGTCCTGACACACTGTGAGACACCACAAACATCTGACAGGGTCCTGACACAGTGTGAGACCCCACACATCCTTGACAGGGTCCCGAACGACTGAGAGACGCCACACCCCTTACATGGTCCTAACACACCGAGAGACAGCACACCCTCCTAAGAGGATCCTGATAAACAGTGAGACCCCACACACCCCTGACAGGGTCCTGACACACTGTGAGTCCCCACATACCCCTGACCGGGTCCTGACACACTGTGAGTCCCCACATACCCCTGACAGGGTCCTGACACACTGTGATGCCCCACAAACTCATTTTAGGTTCCTGACACACTGCGAGACCCCACATACCCCTGACAGGATCCTGACACACTGTGATGCCCCACATACCCCTGACAGGGTCCTGACACACTGTGATGCCCCACAAACTCATTTTAGCTTCCTGACACACTGCGAGACCCCACACATCCCTGACAGGGTCCTGGCACACTGTGAGTCCCCACACACCCCTGACAGGGTCCTTACACACTGTGAGACCCCACACACCCCTGACAGGGTCCTGACACACTGTGAGCCCCCACACACCCCTGACAGGGTCCTGACACACTGTGAGTCCCCACACACCCCTGACAGGGTCCTGACACACTGTGAGACCGCACACACCCCTGACAGGGTCCTGACACACTGTGAGTCCCCACACACCCCTGACAGGGTCCTGACACACTGTGAGTCCCCACACACCCCTGACCGGGTCCTGACACACTGTGAGACTCCACACACCCCTGACAGGGTCCTGTCACACTGTGAGACTCCACACACCCCTGACAGGGTCCTGACACACGATGAGACACCACACACCCCTGACAGGGTCCTGACACACTGTGAGACACCACACACCCCTGACAGGGTCCTGGCACACTGTGAGACACCACATACCCCTGACAGGGTCCTGACACACTGTGAGACACCACACACCCCTGACAGGGACCTGACACACTGTGAGAACCCAAACACACCTGACAGGGTCCTGATACACTGGGAGAGGGCACACACCCCTGACAGGTTCCTGACACACTGTGAGATCCCACACACCCCTGACAGTGTCCTGACACACAGTGAGACCCCACACACACCTGACAGGGTCCTGACACACTGTGAGATCCCACACACACCTGACAGGGTCCTGACACACTGTGATGCCCCACAAACTCATCTTAGGTTCCTGACACACTGCGAGACCCCACACATCCCTGACAGGGTCCTGGCAGACTGTGAGTCCCCACACACCCCTGACAGGGTCCTTACACACTGTGAGACCCCACACACCCCTGACAGGGTCCTGACACACTGTGAGTCCCCACACACCCCTGACAGGGTCCTGACACACTGTGAGTCCCCACACACCCCTGACAGGGTCCTGACACACTGTGAGACCGCACACACCTCTGACAGGGTCCTGACACACTGTGAGTCCCCACACACCCCTGACAGGGTCCTGACACACTGTGAGTCCCCACACACCCCTGACCGGGTCCTGACACACTGTGAGACTCCACACACCCCTGACAGGGTCCTGACACACTGTGAGACTCCACACACCCCTGACAGGGTCCTGACACACGTTGAGACACCACACACCCCTGACAGGGTCCTGACACACTGTGAGACACCACACACCCCTGACAGGGTCCTGGCACACTGTGAGACACCACATACCCCTGACAGGGTCCTGACACACTGTGAGACACCACACACCCCTGACAGGGACCTGACACACTGTGAGAACCTAAACACACCTGACAGGGTCCTGATACACTGGGAGAGGGCACACACCCCTGACAGGTTCCTGACACACTGTGAGATCCCACACACCCCTGACAGTGTCCTGACACACAGTGAGACCCCACACACACCTGACAGGGTCCTGACACACTGTGAGATCCCACACACACCTGACAGGGTCCTGACACACTGTGAGATCCCACACACCCCTGACAGGGTCCTGACACACAGTGAGACCCCACACACTCCTGACAGGGTCCTGACACACTGTGAGATCCCACACATCCATGACAGAGTCCTGACACACGGTGAGACCCCACACACCCGTGACAGGGTCTGATACACGGTGAGACACGACACACCACTGACAGGTTCCTGACACACTGTGAGACACCACACATCCCTGTCAGGGTCCTGATACACTGTGTGACCCCACGCACACCTGACAGGGTCCGGACACACTGTGATGCCCCACAAACTCATTTTAGGTTACTGACACACTGCGAGACCCCACTCATCCCTGACAGGGTCCTGACACACTGTAAGACACCACACACCCCTGACAGGGTCCTGGCACACAGTGAGACACCACACATCCCTGACAGGGTCCTGACACACGATGAGACACCACACACCCCTGACAGGGTCCTGACACACTGTGAGACACCACACACCCCTGACAGGGACCTGACACACTGTGAGAACCCAAACACACCTGACAGGGTCCTGATACACTGGGAGAGGGCACACACCCCTGACAGGTTACTGACACACTGCGAGACCCCACTCATCCCTGACAGGGTCCTGACACACTGTAAGACACCACACACCCCTGACAGGGTCCTGGCACACAGTGAGACACCACACATCCCTGACAGGGTCCTGACACACGATGAGACACCACACACCCCTGACAGGGTCCTGACACACTGTGAGACACCACACACCCCTGACAGGGACCTGACACACTGTGAGAACCCAAACACACCTGACAGGGTCCTGATACACTGGGAGAGGGCACACACCCCTGACAGGTTCCTGACACACTGTGAGATCCCACACACCCCTGACAGTGTCCTGACACACAGTGAGACCCCACACACACCTGACAGGGTCCTGACACACTGTGAGATCCCACACACCCCTGACAGGGTCCTGACACACAGTGAGACCCCACACACTCCTGACAGGGTCCTGACACACGGTGAGACCCCACACACCCGTGACAGGGTCTGATACACTATGAGACACGACACACCACTGACAGGTTACTGACACACTGTGAGACACCACACACCCCTGACAGGGTCCTGACACACTGTGAGACACCACACACCCCTGACAGGGACCTGACACACTGTGAGACACCACACACCCGTGACAGGGTCCTGACACACTGTGAGACACCACAAACATCTGACAGGGTCCTGACACAGTGTGAGATCCAACACACCCCTGACAGTGTCTGACACACTGTGACACCCCACACACCCGACAGGGTCCTGACACACTGTGAGAACACACACCCGACAGGGTCCTGACACACTGTGATGCCCCACAAACTCATTTTAGGTTCCTGACACACTGCGAGACCCCACATACCCCTGACAGGATCCTGACACACTGTGATGCCCCACATACCCCTGACAGGGTCCTGACACACTGTGATGCCCCACAAACTCATTTTAGCTTCCTGACACACTGCGAGACCCCACACATCCCTGACAGGGTCCTGGCACACTGTGAGTCCCCACACACCCCTGACAGGGTCCTTACACACTGTGAGACCCCACACACCCCTGACAGGGTCCTGCACACTGTGAGCCCCCACACACCCCTGACAGGGTCCTGACACACTGTGAGTCCCCACACACCCCTGACAGGGTCCTGACACACTGTGAGACCGCACACACCCCTGACAGGGTCCTGACACACTGTGAGTCCCCACACACCCCTGACAGGGTCCTGACACACTGTGAGTCCCCACACACCCCTGACCGGGTCCTGACACACTGTGAGACTCCACACACCCCTGACAGGGTCCTGACACACTGTGAGACTCCACACACCCCTGACAGGGTCCTGACACACGATGAGACACCACACACCCCTGACAGGGTCCTGACACACTGTGAGACACCACACAACCCTGACAGGGTCCTGGCACACTGTGAGACACCACATACCCCTGACAGGGTCCTGACACACTGTGAGACACCACACACCCCTGACAGGGACCTGACACACTGTGAGAACCCAAACACACCTGACAGGGTCCTGATACACTGGGAGAGGGCACACACCCCTGACAGGTTCCTGACACACTGTGAGATCCCACACACCCCTGACAGTGTCCTGACACACAGTGAGACCCCACACACACCTGACAGGGTCCTGACACACTGTGAGATCCCACACACACCTGACAGGGTCCTGACACACTGTGAGATCCCACACACCCCTGACAGGGTCCTGACACGCAGTGAGACCCCACACACTCCTGACAGGGTCCTGACACACTGTGATGCCCCACAAACTCATCTTAGGTTCCTGACACACTGCGAGACCCCACACATCCCTGACAGGGTCCTGGCACACTGTGAGTCCCCACACACCCCTGACAGGGTCCTTGCACACTGTGAGACCCCACACACCCCTGACAGGGTCCTGACACACTGTGAGTCCCCACACACCCCTGACAGGGTCCTGACACACTGTGAGTCCCCACACACCCCTGACAGGGTCCTGACACACTGTGAGACCGCACACACCTCTGACAGGGTCCTGACACACTGTGAGTCCCCACACACCCCTGACAGGGTCCTGACACACTGTGAGTCCCCACACACCCCTGACCGGGTCCTGACACACTGTGAGACTCCACACACCCCTGACAGGGTCCTGACACACTGTGAGACTCCACACACCCCTGACAGGGTCCTGACACACGTTGAGACACCACACACCCCTGACAGGGTCCTGACACACTGTGAGACACCACACACCCCTGACAGGGTCCTGGCACACTGTGAGACACCACATACCCCTGACAGGGTCCTGACACACTGTGAGACACCACACACCCCTGACAGGGACCTGACACACTGTGAGAACCTAAACACACCTGACAGGGTCCTGATACACTGGGAGAGGGCACACACCCCTGACAGGTTCCTGACACACTGTGAGATCCCACACACCCCTGACATTGTCCTGACACACAGTGAGACCCCACACACACCTGACAGGGTCCTGACACACTGTGAGATCCCACACACACCTGACAGGGTCCTGACACACTGTGAGATCCCACACACCCCTGACAGGGTCCTGACACACAGTGAGACCCCACACACTCCTGACAGGGTCCTGACACACTGTGAGATCCCACACATCCATGACAGAGTCCTGACACACGGTGAGACCCCACACACCCGTGACAGGGTCTGATACACGGTGAGACACGACACACCACTGACAGGTTCCTGACACACTGTGAGACACCACACATCCCTGTCAGGGTCCTGATACACTGTGTGACCCCACGCACACCTGACAGGGTCCGGACACACTGTGATGCCCCACAAACTCATTTTAGGTTACTGACACACTGCGAGACCCCACTCATCCCTGACAGGGTCCTGACACACTGTAAGACACCACACACCCCTGACAGGGTCCTGGCACACAGTGAGACACCACACATCCCTGACAGGGTCCTGACACACGATGAGACACCACACACCCCTGACAGGGTCCTGACACACTGTGAGACACCACACACCCCTGACAGGGACCTGACACACTGTGAGAACCCAAACACACCTGACAGGGTCCTGATACACTGGGAGAGGGCACACACCCCTGACAGGTTCCTGACACACTGTGAGATCCCACACACCCCTGACAGTGTCCTGACACACAGTGAGACCCCACACACACCTGACAGGGTCCTGACACACTGTGAGATCCCACACACCCCTGACAGGGTCCTGACACACAGTGAGACCCCACACACTCCTGACAGGGTCCTGACACACGGTGAGACCCCACACACCCGTGACAGGGTCTGATACACTGTGAGACACGACACACCACTGACAGGTTACTGACACACTGTGAGACACCACACACCCCTGACAGGGTCCTGACACACTGTGAGACACCACACACCCCTGACAGGGACCTGACACACTGTGAGACACCACACACCCGTGACAGGGTCCTGACACACTGTGAGACACCACAAACATCTGACAGGGTCCTGACACAGTGTGAGATCCAACACACCCCTGACAGTGTCTGACACACTGTGACACCCCACACACCCCTGACAGGGTCCTGACACACTGTGAGAACACACACCCGACAGGGTCCTGACACACAGTGAGACCCCACACACCCCTGACAGGGTCCTGATACACTGTGAGATCCCACAAACCCCTGACAGGGTCCTGATACACTGTGAGATCCCACACACCCCTGACAGGGTCCTGACTCACTGTGACACCCCACACACCCCTGACAGGGTCCTGACACACTGTGAGACACCACACACCCCTGTCAGGGTCCTGACACACTGTGAGAACCCACACACTCCTGACAGGGTCCTGACATACTGTGAGACACCACAAACCCCTGACAGGGTCCTGGCACACTGTGAGACCCCACACACCCCTGACAGGGTCCTGACACACTGTGAGACCCCACACACTCCTGACAGGGTCCTGACACACTGTGAGACCCCATATACTCCTGACAGGGTCCTGGCACACTGTGAGACCCCACACACCCCTGACAGGGTCCTGACACACTGTGAGACACCACACACCCCTGACAGGGACCTGACACACTGTGAGACACCACACACCCGTGACAGGGTCCTGACACACTGTGAGACACCACAAACATCTGACAGGGTCCTGACACAGTGTGAGACCCCACACATCCTTGACAGGGTCCCGAACGACTGAGAGACGCCACACCCCTTACATGGTCCTAACACACCGAGAGACAGCACACCCTCCTAAGAGGATCCTGACAAACAGTGAGACCCCACACACCCCTGACAGGGTCCTGACACACTGTGAGTCCCCACATACCCCTGACCGGGTCCTGACACACTGTGAGTCCCCACATACCCCTGACAGGGTCCTGACACACTGTGATGCCCCACAAACTCATTTTAGGTTCCTGACACACTGCGAGACCCCACATACCCCTGACAGGATCCTGACACACTGTGATGCCCCACATACCCCTGACAGGGTCCTGACACACTGTGATGCCCCACAAACTCATTTTAGCTTCCTGACACACTGCGAGACCCCACACATCCCTGACAGGGTCCTGGCACACTGTGAGTCCCCACACACCCCTGACAGGGTCCTTACACACTGTGAGACCCCACACACCCCTGACAGGGTCCTGACACACTGTGAGCCCCCACACACCCCTGACAGGGTCCTGACACACTGTGAGTCCCCACACACCCCTGACAGGGTCCTGACACACTGTGAGACCGCACACACCCCTGACAGGGTCCTGACACACTGTGAGTCCCCACACACCCCTGACAGGGTCCTGACACACTGTGAGTCCCCACACACCCCTGACCGGGTCCTGACACACTGTGAGACTCCACACACCCCTGACAGGGTCCTGTCACACTGTGAGACTCCACACACCCCTGACAGGGTCCTGACACACGATGAGACACCACACACCCCTGACAGGGTCCTGACACACTGTGAGACACCACACACCCCTGACAGGGTCCTGGCACACTGTGAGACACCACATACCCCTGACAGGGTCCTGACACACTGTGAGACACCACACACCCCTGACAGGGACCTGACACACTGTGAGAACCCAAACACACCTGACAGGGTCCTGATACACTGGGAGAGGGCACACACCCCTGACAGGTTCCTGACACACTGTGAGATCCCACACACCCCTGACAGTGTCCTGACACACAGTGAGACCCCACACACACCTGACAGGGTCCTGACACACTGTGAGATCCCACACACACCTGACAGGGTCCTGACACACTGTGATGCCCCACAAACTCATCTTAGGTTCCTGACACACTGCGAGACCCCACACATCCCTGACAGGGTCCTGGCAGACTGTGAGTCCCCACACACCCCTGACAGGGTCCTTACACACTGTGAGACCCCACACACCCCTGACAGGGTCCTGACACACTGTGAGTCCCCACACACCCCTGACAGGGTCCTGACACACTGTGAGTCCCCACACACCCCTGACAGGGTCCTGACACACTGTGAGACCGCACACACCTCTGACAGGGTCCTGACACACTGTGAGTCCCCACACACCCCTGACAGGGTCCTGACACACTGTGAGTCCCCACACACCCCTGACCGGGTCCTGACACACTGTGAGACTCCACACACCCCTGACAGGGTCCTGACACACTGTGAGACTCCACACACCCCTGACAGGGTCCTGACACACGTTGAGACACCACACACCCCTGACAGGGTCCTGACACACTGTGAGACACCACACACCCCTGACAGGGTCCTGGCACACTGTGAGACACCACATACCCCTGACAGGGTCCTGACACACTGTGAGACACCACACACCCCTGACAGGGACCTGACACACTGTGAGAACCTAAACACACCTGACAGGGTCCTGATACACTGGGAGAGGGCACACACCCCTGACAGGTTCCTGACACACTGTGAGATCCCACACACCCCTGACAGTGTCCTGACACACAGTGAGACCCCACACACACCTGACAGGGTCCTGACACACTGTGAGATCCCACACACACCTGACAGGGTCCTGACACACTGTGAGATCCCACACACCCCTGACAGGGTCCTGACACACAGTGAGACCCCACACACTCCTGACAGGGTCCTGACACACTGTGAGATCCCACACATCCATGACAGAGTCCTGACACACGGTGAGACCCCACACACCCGTGACAGGGTCTGATACACGGTGAGACACGACACACCACTGACAGGTTCCTGACACACTGTGAGACACCACACATCCCTGTCAGGGTCCTGATACACTGTGTGACCCCACGCACACCTGACAGGGTCCGGACACACTGTGATGCCCCACAAACTCATTTTAGGTTACTGACACACTGCGAGACCCCACTCATCCCTGACAGGGTCCTGACACACTGTAAGACACCACACACCCCTGACAGGGTCCTGGCACACAGTGAGACACCACACATCCCTGACAGGGTCCTGACACACGATGAGACACCACACACCCCTGACAGGGTCCTGACACACTGTGAGACACCACACACCCCTGACAGGGACCTGACACACTGTGAGAACCCAAACACACCTGACAGGGTCCTGATACACTGGGAGAGGGCACACACCCCTGACAGGTTCCTGACACACTGTGAGATCCCACACACCCCTGACAGTGTCCTGACACACAGTGAGACCCCACACACACCTGACAGGGTCCTGACACACTGTGAGATCCCACACACCCCTGACAGGGTCCTGACACACAGTGAGACCCCACACACTCCTGACAGGGTCCTGACACACGGTGAGACCCCACACACCCGTGACAGGGTCTGATACACTGTGAGACACGACACACCACTGACAGGTTCCTGACACACTGTGAGACACCACACACCCCTGACAGGGTCCTGACACACTGTGAGACACCACACACCCCTGACAGGGACCTGACACACTGTGAGACACCACACACCCGTGACAGGGTCCTGACACACTGTGAGACACCACAAACATCTGACAGGGTCCTGACACAGTGTGAGATCCAACACACCCCTGACAGTGTCTGACACACTGTGACACCCCACACACCCCTGACAGGGTCCTGACACACTGTGAGAACACACACCCGACAGGGTCCTGACACACAGTGAGACCACACACACATTGGCCAGGGTCCTGACACACTGTGAGGCCCAACACCACTTACATGGTCCTAACACACAGAGAGACTCCACACACTCCTGACAGGATCCAAACACACTTTGAGTTTCAGTCACAGAGTGAGACACCACACACCCATGACAGGATCCGATTAAAAGTTTATTCCACAGAAGAAAATGACAGTTATGACAGTCGTGGGAGATTATTCGGTACAGGACAGTCGTCGGTCAGTAAACTACAAGGGAAATAGTGACCTTCACAGCACAGTTAATGTGGAAATGTGATGATCGGATTTTTATCTAGACCAGGCCTCCCTGTCCATTTTGGGGTCTGTTAATCAAATTTACTTTACTGTAGGAACATCCATTGACGAATCCATTAATGCAATAGCTTTGAGCTAACTCTTGTGTGCTTAAATACTGAGTTCTGAGTTGAGGCATCTAACAGTTTGTCCACTGTCTGTTCCTATGGAAGATGTTCAACAGAAACACAAGGAGACTCTGAGGGCACAAACTGAAACACTGAGAGTGAACACGATCCTGATGAGGGAGAAGGTGAAGGTTTTCCAGCTGGTTGATCGATACGCTGAGCTCACGGTCATTTCTACTGTTCGAGATCGGAGAGTGGTGGAACATGAGCTGCTGGCAAGAGGCAGAGACCACGAGGAGTGGAGAGAGAAACATCTCCAAGGAGAGCTGGAAAAAATCCGGACTGTTCAGTTGTTCCAGAGCAGGTTTTCCCGGAGTAAATCCAAATCTGGGAGTTCGGCAGCAGTGGCTGGAGTGCCGGGGATCGGGAAAACAACGATGGTTCAAAAGATTGTTCATGACTGGGCCACGGGGAAAATATACCAACAGTTCCAGTTTGTCTTCAGTTTCAAATTCCGGGATTTAAACTCCATTAACAACAGAATAAACCTGAGGGAACTGATTCTGGATCAGTATCCTTACTTTGGGAATTTCCTGAGAGAGGTCTGGAGGAACCCAGAGGGATTGCTATTTTTATTCGATGGTTTGGATGAATTCAAGCACAGAATCGATTTTGCAGACAGCCGGAGAGACTCAGAACCCAAGCACCAGTGTCCAGATCCCGAGTGGTGGTGTGAAGTGTCTGACATTGTGTACAGTTTAATCCAGGGCAAGCTGCTCCCAGGGTGTTCAGTGCTGGTGACCACCCGTCCCACTGCGTTACATTTATTGCAAAACGCTCAGATCGGTATCCAGGCTGAAATCCTGGGATTTTCTGGTGAGGAACGGAAGAAATACTTCATCAGGCATTTTGAAGATCAGACGGTGGCAGAAGCTGTTTTCAAACATGTGAAGGAGAACGAGATCCTCTACACCATGAGCTACAACCCCTCCTACTGCTGGATCCTCGCTCTGGTACTGGGCCCCTTCTTCACACAAAGAGTCAGGGACCCGCAGCGAGTTCCCAAGACCATCACCCAACTGTACTCCTACTATATTTACAACATCCTGAAAAACCACGGCCGTGAGATTGAGAACCCCCGTGATGTGTTACTCAGGGTTGGTCAGATGGCCTTCGGAGGAGTGTCCGAGAAGAAGATTGTGTTTAGAGATGGAGATTTGATCAAGTACAATCTGCAGCCTTCCCAGTTCCTGTCTGGGTTCCTGATGGAGCTTTTGGAGAGAGAGGATTCTGCCCGGAGCGTGGTGTACACATTCCCACACCTCACCATCCAAGAGTTTGTAGCTGCAGTCGCACAATTCCTGAATCCACATCCCGGGGATATCCTGATATTCCTCACTGAAGTCCACAACACGAGAGATGGGCGATTTGAGGTATTTCTCCGTTTTGTTGCTGGACTCTCCAACCCAATGACAGCTCGGGGCCTGGAGGAGTTTCTGGGTCCATTTCCTCATCAAACAACCTGCCGGGTGATTGACTGGGTGAAGAACGAGGTTAAACGTCAGAGTAGAAACACGGGGAGTGAAGCTGGTAAAAGGAGCCTCCTGAACACATTGCACTACCTGTTTGAGTCTCAGAATCGTGGACTGGCTCAGGCCGCATTGGGATCTGTGGAAACACTTTCATTCAGTGGAATGACACTGACTCCGATTGACTGCGCGGTCCTGTCTCATGCCATCAGACTCTGTGATACAATTAAACACCTCGACCTGGGGAACTGCCGCATTCAGTGTGAAGGAATCCAGCGGCTGGGACCCGGGCTTCACAAGTGCCAGGAGTTGGGGTAACTTGATTTATCTCTCACTCTGAACTGTGAAACTGTCTCATTGTGCTGTTTCAATGTAAAGTAATTTTGGTAAATTTGTAGTAAATCAGATTGTGATGAATTGTGACAAATGACCAGGGGATTGGTCAGTAATTCCCCAATGATGGGAGGATTCTGTGGTTCCTTGTGAAGGGATGTTGGAGACTTCATCAGATCAGTGAACAACGGCCATTGGTTTAATGGTAGTAAATCACAGGAATGGCCGTGTTTCTCGCCGCCTGTGACACGTCCATTGACAATGTTCCTTCTCACTGTTACTGACACCCAGACCGACACTGACTGCAGCAGGTGGGTCAGAAATTCACACCCTCTTCCCGGTGAGGGACAAGAGACCGTCAGCAGACTGTCCCAGTGAGAAGGAAAGAAATACCATTGTGAGATTGTCCTCCCCTGCCCTTCCCCGTGTGTGACTTTGCTCACTTCCAGATACGCAAAGAGCGAGGGCCATTCTCCTCTGTTCAGACCCAACACACACGTACAAAAAATTTCCGCATCCTCTCGTCTTGTAGGATTATCCTCCTGTGGGACCTCTCATCCCAATCCCCCATTCATTCTTTGGAATCTCGCCCCCATCCCCATTCCTCCTGTGGGCTCTCTATTACTCTTTCCTCATCCTCCTGTGGGATGTCTTTTCCACACCCCCCCCCCTTCCTGTGAGATCTCTCTTCCCCATCCCTCTTCCCCTTGTGGGATCTCTCCTCCCCATCCCTCTTCCTCCTGTGAGGTCTCTCTTCCCCATCTCCCTTTCACCTATGAGATCGCTCTTCCCCTTCCCCCATCCTTCTATGGATTTCTCTTCCCCATCCCTTCCTGCTGTTGGAACTCTCTTCCCAATCCCACACCCTCCTGTGGGAACTCTCTTCAACATCTCTACTCCTCCTGGCCGATCTCTCAACCCCTTCCCACTTCATCCTGTTTAATCTATCTCTATATCCCCCTTCCTCCTGTGGGATCTCTCTTCCCCATCCCTCTTCCTCCTGTGGGAACTCTCTTCCCCATCCCCCTTCCTCCTGTGGGAGCTCTCTTCCCCATCCCCCTTCCTCCTGTGGGATCTATCTTCCCCATCCTCTTCCTCCTTTGGGATCTCTCTTCCCCAAACCCCTTCTTCTTGTGGGATCTCTCTTCCCCATCCCTTTTCCTCCTGTGAGATCTGTCTTCCCCATCTCCCTTTCATCCTGTGGGATTTCTCTTCCCCATCCCCCTTCCTCCTGTGGGATCTCTCCTCCCCATCCCTCTTCCTCCTGTGAGATCTCTCTTCCACATCTCCCTTTCATCTATGAGATCGCTCTTCCCCATCCCCCTTCCTTCTATGGATTTCTCTTCCCCATCCCTTCCTGCTGTTGGAATTCTCTTCCCCATACCCTTTCCTCCTGTGGGATCTCTCTCCCCCATCGACTTCATCCTGTCGGATCTCTCTTTGGCATGCCCCATTGTCCAGTGGGTTCTTTCTTCCCCATCCCCCTTCCTCCTGTGGGATTTATCTTCCTCATCCCCCTTCCTCCTGTGGGATCTCGCTTCCGCATCCCCTTCCTCCTTTGGGATCTCTCTTCCCCATCCCCATTTCGCCTGATGGAACTCTCCTCCCCATAGAATCATAAAATCATAGAACACCACAGCACAGAAAACAAGCCATTCGGTCCTTCTAGTCTGTACCAAAACCTTATTCCGCTAGTCCCATTGACCTGCTCCCAGTCCATAACCCTCCAGTCCTCTCCCATCCATGTATCTATCCAATTTATTCTTAGCTTAAGAGTGAGTCCACATTTTCCACAGCAGATGGCAGCTCGTTCCACAATCTCACCACCCTCTGTGAAGAAGTTCCTCCTAATGCTCCCCATAAAACTTTCTGCTTTCACGCTGAAGCCATGTCTTCTCATATTTATCTCTCCTAATCTATGTGGAAAGAGCCTATTCGCATTTACCCTGTCTATACCCTCATAATTTTGTAAACCTCTATCAAATCTCTCCTTATTCCTCTATGCTCGAAGGAATAAAGTCCTAACCTGTTCAATCTTTCCTTGTAACTCAACTCCTGAAGACCTGGCAACATCCTAGTAAATCTCCTCTGCACTTTTCCAAACTTACTGATATCCTTCCTATAGTTAGGTGATCAGAACTGCACACAATACTCCAAATTTGGCCTCACCAATATCTTACACAACATCACCATAACATCCCAACTCCTATACTCAGTACTCTGATTTATGAATGCCAGGATGCCAAAAGCCTTCTTTACAACCCTGTCTACCTGTGACGCCACTTTCAGGGACTTAGGTATCTGAACTCCCAGACCCCCTCTGTTCCTCCTCACTCCTCAGTGCCCTACCGTTTATCGTGTATGTCGTACCTTGATTTGTCCTTCCAAAATGGAACACCTCACACTTGCCTGCATTAAATTCCATCTGCCATTTTCTGGCCCATGTTGCCAGTTGGTCCAGATCCCTCTGCAAGCTTTGAAAGCCTTCCTCGCTGTCCACAACGCCTCCAATCTTAGTGTCATCAGCAAACTTGCTGATCCAATTTATCACACTATCATCTAGATCATTGATATAGACAACAAACAACAATGGTCACAGCACAGATCCCTGAGACACACCACTAGTCACAGGCCTCCAGTCTGAGAAGCAATCATCCACTACCACTCTCTGTCTTCTCCGACACAGCCAATTCAAATCCAGTTTACAACCTCTCCATGGATACCTAGTGTCTGGACCTTTAGAACTAACCTCTTACGTGGGACCTTGTCAAAGCCCTTACAAAAGTCGATCTACACAACATCCACAGCCTATCCTTCATATGCATTCTTGGTAACCTCCTCGAAAAACACTACAGGATTCATTAAACACGATCCACCACACACAAAGCCATGCTGACAATCTTTAATCAGCCCTTGGCTGTCCAAATCCTTGTATATCCGATCTCTCAGAACACCTTCCAATAATTTACCTACTACTGATGTCAGGCACACTGGCCTGTAATTACCTGGTGTACTTTTGGAGCTTTTTTCAAACAACGGAACTACATGAACTACCCTCCAATCCTCCGGCACCGCACCCGTGGCTGAGGACATTTTAAATATTTCTGCCAGGGCCCCTGCAATTTCTACACTAGTCTCTCTCAAGGTCCGAGGAGATATCATGTCAGGCCCGGGGGATTTATCTACCTGTATTCACTGTAAGGCAGCAAGCAACACCTCCTCTTTAATCTCTATATGTTCCATGACACTACTGTTTGTTTGCCTTAATTCCATATCCGCTATGCCAGTTTCCTGAGTAAACACTGACGCAAAAAAACTGTTTAAGATCTCCCCCATCTCGTGAGGCCCCACACATAGACGACCACTCTGATCTTCTAGGGGATCAATTTTGTCCTTTACTATCCTTTTACTCTTAATATACTTGTAGAAACCCTTCGGGTTTACCTTCACATTATCTGCCAAAGCAACCTCATGTCTTCTTTTTGCCTTGCTGATTTCCTTCTTTAGTATTCGCTTACATTTTCTGTACTCTTCAAGTACCTCATTTGTCCTTTGTTGCCTATACTTGCTAAACACCTTCTTAACCAGATCACCTATATCCCTCGAAAACCAAGGTTCCCTAGGCCTGTTAACTTTGCCTTTAATCCTGGCAGGAACATGCAAACTCTGCACTCTCAAAATTTCACCCTTGAAGGTGTTCCACTTACTGAACACATCCTTGCCAGAAAACAACTTATCCCAATCCACTTTTCCCAGATCCTCTCTCATTTCCACAAAATTGGCCCTTACCAATTCAGAACCTTAACTGGTGGACCAGTCCTATCCTTATCCATAATTATCTTGAACCTAATGACATTATGGTCACTGGACCCAAAATGTTTGCTCACACATACTTCTGTCACCTGACCTGTCTGGTTCCGTAATAGGAGATCAGGTACTGCACCCTCTCTCGTTGGTACCTCAAGATATTGATTTAGAAAACTTTCCTGAACATATTTGACAAACCCCACGCCATCTAACCCTTTCTCAGACTGGGAGTACCCGTCAATATGTGGAAATTTAAAATCCTCTACAATTACAACTTTCTGTTTCTTACATCGGTCTGCTAACTCTTTACAGATTTGCTCCTCCAATTCTCTCTGCCTATTGGACGGTCTATAATACAACCCTATTCATGTGGTCACACCTTTCCCGTTCCTCAGCTCCACCCATATGGCCTCTGTAGACGAGCCCTCTGGGCTGCCCCGTCTACGCACAACTGTGATATTCTCCCTGACTAGTAAAGCCACTCCTCCCCCTTTCATCCTTCACCCCTATCACGTCTGAAACAACGGAACCTCGGAACATGAAGCTGGCGCTTTTAAGGAATATAAAAGTGGATAAATCTCCGGATCCTGACAGGATATTCCCTAGGACCATGAGGGAGGTTAGTGTAGAAATAGCAGGGGCTCTGACAGAAATATTTCAAATGTTATTAGAAACGGGGATGGTGCCGAAGGATTGGCGTATTGCTCATGTGGTTCCATTGCTTAAAAAGGGTTCTAAGAGTAAACCTAGCAATTATAGGCCTGTCAGTTTGACGTCAGTGGTGGGTAAATTAATGGAAGGTATTCTTAGAGATGGTATATATAATTATCTGGATAGACAGGGTCTGATTAGGAACAGTCATCATGGATTTGTGCGTGAAAGGTCACGTTTGACATACCTTATTGAATTTTTTGAAGAGGTTACGAGTAAAGTTGACGAGGGTAAAGCAGTGGATGTTGTCTATATGGACTTCATTAAGGCCCTTGACAAGGTTCCGCACAGAAGGTTAATAAGGAAGATTTGATCGTTAGGTATTAATACTGAAGCAGTAAAATGGATTCAACAGTGTCTGGATGGGAGATGCCAGAGAGTAGTGGTGGATAACTGTCAGGTTGGAGGCTGGTGACTCGTGGTGGGCCTCAGGGATCTGTACTGGGTCTAATGTTGTTTCTCATATACATTAATGATCTGGATGATGGGGTGGTAAATTGGATTGGTAAGTATGCAGATGATACTAAGGTAGGTGGCGTTGTGGATAATGAAGTAGGTTTTAAAAGTTTGCAGAGAGATTTAGAACAGTTAGAGGAGTGGGCTGAACAATGGCAGATGGAGTTTAATGCTGATAAGTGTGAGGTACTGCATTTTAGTAGGAATAATCCAAATAGGACATACATGGTAAATTGTAGGGCATTGAAGAATGCAGTAGAACAGGGTGATCTAGGAATAATGGTGCATAGTTCCCTGGAGGTGGAATCTCATATGAATAGGGTGGTGAAGAAAGCTTTTGGTATGTTGGCCTTTATAAATCAGAGCATTGAGTATAGGAGTTGGGATGTAATGTTAAAATTGTACAAGGCATTGGTAAGGCCAAATTTGGAGTATTGTGTACAGTTCTGGTCACCGAATTATAGGAAAGATGTCAATAAAATAGAGAGAGTACAGAGAAGATTTACTAGAATGTTACCTGGGTTTCAGCACCTAAGTTACACAGAAAGATTGAACAAGTTAGGTCTTTATTCTTTGGAGCATAGAAGGTTGAGGGGGGACGATAGAGGTATTTAAACTTATGAGGGTGATAGATAGAGTTGACATGGATAGGCTTTTTCCATTGAGAATAGTGGAGATTCAAACAAGAGGACATCAGTTGAGAGTTAGGGGGCAAACGTTTAAGGGTAATATGATGGGTAATTTCTTTACTCAGAGAGTGGACGCTGTGTGGAACGAGCTTCCAGTAGAAGTGGTAGAGGCAGGTTCGGTATTGTCATTTAAAGTAAAATTGGATAGGTATATGGACAGGAAAGGAATGGGGGGTTATGGGCTGAGTACGGGTCAGTGGGACTAGGTGAGTGTAAGCATTCGGCACGGACTAGAAGGGCCGAAATGGCCTGTTTCCATGCTGTAATTGTTATATGTTTATATAGTTATTAGTCCTGCCCCTCCTGCAACCAAGTCTTACTAATAGCAATGATGTCGATATCATCATGTGCCAATCCACGACCTAAACTCATCTGCCTTACCTACAATACTCCTCGTATGGAAATAGATGTACCTGAGAACATTTCTATCACGTACAAACATTTGATATCTGTCTATACAAGCAGTCCTCACATGACCCGTATCCTCCTCCACATCACTATCAGCTCTAACACACTGCACCCTCCGCTTACAATCTGGATTAAAACCCCCTGAGCAGAACTTGCCTAACCTACCGGCAAGGATGTTAGTCCCCTCCAGTTCAGGTGCAAACTGTCCAATTCGAACTGGTCGCACCTCTCCTGGAAGAAAGCCCAATTGTCCAGAAACATGAACCCCACCCTTATGCACCATCCCCTCAGCCACGTATTTAGCTGCATTATCTTCCTATTTCTAGCCTCACTAGCACGGGGCATGGGTAGCAATCTACCTGTGAGATCTCCCTTCCCCTTTGACCTTCCTCCTGTGCAATGTCCCTTCCCCGTCCCCCTTCCTCCTGTGAGATCTCCCTTCCCCTTTGACCTTCCTCCTGTGCAATGTCCCTTCCCCGTCCCCCTTCCTCCTGTGGGATCTCTCTTCCCCATCCCCCTTCCTCCTGTGGGATCTCACTTCCCCATCCCCCTTCCTCCTGTGGGATCTCTCTTCCCCATCCCCCTTCCTCCTGTGGGATCTCACTTCCCCATCCCCCCTCCTCCTGTGGGATCTCCCTTCCCCATCCCCCTTCCTCTTGTGGGATCTCTATTCCCCATCCACCTTTCTTCTGTGGGGCTTCTGTTGTCATACCCCACCCTTCTTGTGGATCTCCCTTCCACATCTTCCTTCCTCTTCAGGGATCTATCACTTCCCCTTCCCCCTTCCACCTGTGGGATCTCTCTACCACATCCCCCCTCCTGTGGGATCTCTCCTCCCCATCCCCCTTCCTCCTGTGGGATCTCTCTTCCCCATCCCCCTTCCTCCTGTGGGATCTCTCTTCCCCATCCCCCTTCCTACTTTCAGATCTCTCGTCCATCTGAACTCCTGTGGGATCTCTCTTTCCCCTCCCCCTTCCTCCTGTGGGATCTCTCTTCCCCATCCCCCCTCCTCCTGTGGGATCTCTCTTCCCCGTCCCCCTTCCACCTGTGGGATCTCCCTTCCCCATCCCCCTTCCTCTTGTGGGATCTCTATTCCCCATCCACCTTTCTTCTGTGGGGCTTCTGTTGTCATACCCCACCCTTCTTGTGGGTCTCCCTTCCACATCTTCCTTCCTCTTCAGGGATCTATCACTTCCCCTTCCCCCTTCCACCTGTGGGATCTCTCTACCACATCCCCCCTCCTGTGGGATCTCTCTTTCCCCATCTCCCTTCCTCCTGTGGGATCTCTCTCCCCCATCCCCCTTCATCCTATGGGATCCCTCTCCCCCATTCCCCTTCCTCCTGCGGGATCTCTCTCCCCCATCCCCCTTCCTCATGTGGGATCTCTATTCACCATCACCCTTTCTCGTGTGGGGCCTCTGTTCCCATCCCCCACTCTTCTTGTGGGATCTCTCTTCCCCATCCCTTTAGCTCGGGTGGGTCTATTTCACTGTGTCCCATTGACATTTCTGCTTTTCTGTCAGGAACATTTTGTTTAGCCATCGGGGAATGGGACAGAATATGTGGAGTTTAAAGGGTCACACCGACAGACTAAATTACCGACATTTGGTGAATACGCTGGAGCTGGGCAGTGAGGAACATTGATAGTGATGGGATCTGTGATCAGTGATTTACTGAAGAGTTTAATGTTTCCTGAAATATCCAAGTGAGAGAAATTCCCCCAAACCCACAGTTTGAATCACTTTGTTCATCAATCTGTCTGTTTGTGTTTAGACTTGGGGAGAATGGCCTGGGAGATTCAGGAGTGAAACTGGTGTCTGTAGCTCTGAGGAACCCGGAGTGTAAAATACAGAAACTGAGGTAAGTACCAGACTGGGGGAGATTGTGTTTACAGTCACTGGGTGTCTGACACTGAACATTAATGTGATCAGTAGAAACAAAGAAACATAGAAAACATACAGGACAATACAGGCCCTTCAGCCTACAAAGTTGTGCTGAACATGTTTCTACCTTAGAATTACCTCGGTTTTACCCATAGCCCTCTATATTTCTAAGCTCCATGTAGCCTTCCTGGAGTTTAAAGATCCGATCGTTTCTGCCTCCACCACCGCCGCCAGCAGCCCATTCCACGCACTCACCACTCTCTGTGTAAAAAAACTTACCCCTGACCTCTCCTCTGTACCTACTTCCAAGCACCTTAAAACTATGCCCTCTCATGCTAGCCAGTTCAGCCCTGGGGAAAAGCCTCTGACTATCCACATGATCAATGCCTCTCATTATCATGTACATCTCTACCAAATCACCTCTCATCCTCCGTCACTCCAAGACAAAAGGCCGAGTTCACCCAACCTATTCTCATAAGGCATGCACCACAATCCAGGCAACATCCTTGTAAATCTCCTCTGCACCCTTTCTATGGTTTCCACGTCCTTCCTATAGTGAGGTGACCAGAATTGAGCACAGTATTCCAAGTAGGGTCTGACCAGGGTCCTGTATAGCTGCAACATATAACCATATAACAATTACAGCACGGAAACAGGCCATCTCGGCCCTTCTAGTCTGTGCCGAACGCTTACTCTCACCTAGTCCCACTGGCCCGCACTCAGCCCATAATCCTCCTTTCCTTTCCTGTCCATATACCTATCCAATTTTACTTTAAATGACAATACCGAACCTGCCTCTACCACTTCTACTGGAAGCTCGCTCCACACAGCTACCACTCTCTGAGTAAAGAAATTCCCCCTCGTGTTACCCTTAAACTTTTGCCCCCTAACTCTCAAATCATGTCCTTTTGTTTGAATCTCCCCTACTCTCAATGGAAAAAGTCTATCCACGTCAACTCGATCTATCCCCCCTCATAATCTCTCAACTGTTAAACATCACCTCTCGATTCTTAAACTCAATCCCACGACTGATGAAGGCCAATACACTGTATGCCCTTTTAACTACAGAGTCAACCTGCATAGCATCTTTGAGTGTCCTATGTACTCGGACCCCAAGATCCCTCTGATCCTCCACACTGCTAAGAGTCTTACCATTAATACTATATTCTGCCATCATATTTGACCTACCAAAGTAAACCACTTCACACTTATTTGGGTTGAACTCCATCTGCCACTTCTCAGCCCAGTTTTGCATCCTATCAATGTCCCATTGTAAACTCTGACAGCCCTCCACACTATCCACAACACCCCCAAGCTTTGTGTCATCATCATATTTACTAACTCTACCCTCCACTTCCTCATCCAGGTCATTTATAAAAATCACAAAGACTTGGGGTCCCAGAACAGATCTCTGAGGCACTCAACTGGTCACCGGCCTCCATGCAGAATATGACCCGTCTACAACCACTCTTTGCCTTCTGTGGGCAAGCCAGTTCTGGATCCACAAAGCAATGTCCCCTTGGATCCCATGCCTCCTTACATTCTCAATAAGTCTTGCATGGTGTACCTTATCAAATGCCTTGCTGAAATCAATATACACTGCATCTTCTTCCTTCCTTCATCAATGTGTTTAGTCACATCCTCAACAAAATCATTCAGACTCGTAAGGCACAACCTGCCTTTGACAAAGCCATGCTGACTATTCCTAATCATCTTTTGCCTCTCCAGATGTTCATAAATCCTACCTCTCAGGATCTTCTCCATCAACTTACCAACCACTGAAGTAAGACCCACTGGTCTATAATTTCCTGGGCTAACCCGACTCCCTTTCTTGAATAAGTGAACAAGATTCGCAACCCTCCAATCCTCCGGAACCTCTCATGTCCTCATTGATGATGCAAAGATCATCGCCAGAGGCTCAGCAATCTCTTCCCTTGCTTCCAACAGTCACCTGGTGTACACCTTTTCCGGTCGCGGTGACTTATCCAACTTGATGCTTTCCAAAAGCTCCACCACATATTTCTTAATATCTACATTCTCAAGCTTTTCAGTCCACTGCAAGTCATCCCTACAATTGCCAAGATCCTTTTCCGTCATGAATACTGAAGCAAATGGTTCATTAAATATCTCCTCTATTTCCTCCGGTTCAATACGCTCTTTTCCATTGTCACACTTGATTCGTCCTATTCTGTCACGTCTTATCCTCTTGCTCTTCACATACTTGCAGAATGCTTTAGGGTTTTCCTTAATCCTGTCCGCCAAGGCCTTCTCATGGCCCCTTCTAGCTCTCCTGATTTCATTCTTAAGCTCCTTCCTGCTAGCCTTATAATCTTCCAGATTCATATCACTACCTCGTTTTTGAACCTTTTGTAAGCTCTTCTTTTCTTCTTGACTAGATTTACAACAGCCTTTGTACATCACAGATCTTGTCCCCTACCATCCTTTCCATGTCTCATTGGAACGCACCTTCTCAGTACCCCATGTAAATATCCCTTGAACATTTTCTACATTGCTTCGGTACATTTCTCTGACAACATCTGTTTCCAATTCATGCTTACAAGTTCCAACCTGATAGCCCCATAGTTCCCCTTTCTCCAATTAAAGGATTCCCTAACTTAACTGACCCATACCTCTCTAAAGGTGTGGTAAAAGAGACAAAATTGTGATCACTATCTCCAAAATGCTCTCCCACTGAGAGACCTGACACCTGACCAGGTTCATTTCCCAATAGCAGATCAAGTACAACCTCTCCTCTTGTAGGCTTATCTACATATTGTGTCAGAAAACCTTCCTGAACACACCTAACAAACTCCACTCCATCTAAACCCCTCACTCTAGGGAGATACCAATCAATATTTGGGAAATTAAAATCTCACACTTCAACAACCCTGTTATTAAAACTCCTTTCCAGAATCTGTCTCCCTATCTGCTCCTCGATGTCCCTGTTACTGTTGGGTGGTCTATACAAAACACCCAGTAGTGTTATTGACCCCTTCCTGTTCCTAACTTCCACCCAGAGATGCCGTAGTGTCCTCCTTTTCTGTAGCCATGACAGTATCTCTGATCAACAGTGCCACGTCCCCACCTCTTTTGCCTCCCTCCCTGTCCTTTCTGAAACAATTAAAGTCTGGCACTCGAAGTAACCATTCCTGCCCCTGCACCATCCTAGTCTCTGTAATGGCCACCACATCATATCTCCGAGAGCTGATCCACGCTCTAAGCTCATCCGCTTTATTCATCATACTCCTTGCATTAAAATAGACACATCTCAAACCATCGGACTGAGTGCCTCTTTCTCTATCACCCGCGTATCCTCCCTTTCACACTGTCTCCAAATTCTCTCTATTTGTGAGCCAACCTCCCTCTCCTCCATCACATCAATTTGGTTCCCTCCCCCCAGCAATTCTTGTTTAAACTCTCCCCAGTAGCCTTAGCAAACCTTGCTGTCAGGATATTGGCCCCCCAGGAATTCAAGTGCAACCCATCCTTTTTGTGCAGGTCACTCCTGCCCCAAAAGAGGTCCCAATGATCCAGAAATCTGAATCCCTGCCTCCTGCTCCAGTCCCTCAGTCAATGCGTTTATCCTCCACCTCATCCTAATCTTATTCTCACTGTCACGAGGCACAGGCAGTAATTCCAAGATCACTACCTCTGAGGTCCTGCTTCTCAACTTCCTTCCTAACTCCCTGTAGTCTACTTTCAGGACCTCTTCCCTTTTCCTACCTATGTCACTGGTACCAATATGTACCACGACCTCTGGCTGTTCTCTCTCTCACCGCAGGATATCTTGGACGTGATCAGAAACATCCCGGACCCTGGCACCTATGAGGCAAACTAGCATCCGAGTTTCTTTCCTGCGTCCACAGAATCATCTGTCTGACCACCTGACTATAGTCCCCTATCTCTGCTGCCTTCCTCTTCCTTTTCCTGCCCTCCTGAGCCACAGGGCCAGACTCTGTGCCAGAGGCACTGGCACTGATGCTCCCCAACCCCGTAGGCCACCCCCCTCCGGCAGTACTCGAACAGGGGTACAGCCACAGGGGTACTCTCTAGTACCTGCCTCTTGCCCTTCCCTCTCCTGACTGTCACCCACTTCTTCAGTCTCCCGTGGCCCCGGTGTGACCACCTGCCTGTAACTCCTCTCTATCACCTCCTCACTCTCCCTGACCAGACGAAGATCATCGAGCTGTATCTCCAGTTCCCTAACTCGGTCCCTAAGGAGCTGCAGCTCGACACAGCCTCACACACATACTCTCTGTCTGTATTGTCAACAGATAACCTATCTCGCCTCGACCCTTTATCGCCGAAGCCCCGTTGTGCCAAAGCCTTCCTACTCTGTCTCCCGTTCCTCTGACGCTCGCTCTGTAAATCTGTCTTCCTTTTAAACTCTTCTCGCTCTTCTCACTGGCCGACTTGCGCAGTCGTGCTGAGGAAAATAATCAGTGATTGTGTTACTGATAAACACTGGGGATTTGTACCGTCTCCTGTCTCTCTGTGTCCTTCACCCTCACTCTCTCTCATCTCCAGGCTGTTCAATGTCGGTCTCACAGATTCTGGTGTCGAGGATCTCGCCTCCGCTCTCAGTACAAACCCATCACTGACGGAGCTGATCCTGAGTTATAATGAACTGGGAGATTCAGGAGTGAAACTGGTGTCTGCGGCTCTGAGGAAACCGGAGTGTAAAATACAGAAACTGGGGTAAGTACCAGACTGTGAGAGATTGTGTTTACAGTCACTGGGTGTCTGACACTGAACATTAATGTGATCAGAAAATGTGTTACTGATAAACACTGGGGATTTGTACCGTCTCCTGTCTCTCTGTGTCCTTCACCCTCACTCTCTCTCATCTCCAGGCTGGGGGATGTCAGTCTCACAGATTCTGGTGCCGAGGATCTCGCCTCCGCTCTCAGTACAAAACCATCACTGAGGGAGCTGGACCTGGGTTACAACTCTCTGACAGACGGATCTGTCCCCGCTCTCCGCCGCCTCATACTGACCCTCCCGAGTCTGGAGTGGATCGGGTGAGCGTTTGTGTTTATGTTCAATGTGATAAAATATCAGCGGATCCGCGGGTTTTCTGGTGATATTTGTCTGTGAGTGTTGTTGAAACATTAACCCCGGTCCCCTGTTACTGACACTGTTGTTTAATCTGTTTATTTCATCTTTATTCTCCCATCTGTTTCAGGCTGCGGGGGAATCAGTTCAATGAGACCGGGAGGAAGGAACTGAGATCTCTGGAGGAACTCAGACCCGGACTGAGAGTGATCGTGTGAACATCTGAATGTGTGAACATCCCCGCCCGCGGGATGGGGACATTTGGCCGACTCCCCGCCCTCCCCTTTAACTCCCGCCCTTACCTTTAACGGCCGCGCGCCGGGGCTGATTCCCAACGGTTTTAACGGAACCGGCTCGTGCCCCGCGCTGTGTGCGTCGCTCGCAGCGGTCCCGCAGTGACGTGTTTCCGCCTGTTGTCCGGCGGGGCAGCTTCCGCCGGATGTGCGTGTTCGAGACTCCCCACGTGACACCCCGGAGAATTACCCGGACAGGAAGAGCCCGGAGGTCCGGGGCTCAGTCTGGGACACCGGTGTCCCGGGGTGGGGGGGATGATCCCGGGAGAGAATCCTTTTGCTCCCTTTGCTGAGGACGGTGCATTCGGCAGCCTGGCCGATATAATGATGTTAAATGGACAAATCCCTCGGCAGTGACCATGGATCTGCAGCGATCCTGGACACGGCCCTGAAGTGTGATTTTATAATCATCGGTTCCCCGATGCAGAGTGACGGTGAGAAACGGGATTGATTATTCAACCTGTCACTCGTTGTCGCCGGTCAGTTAATTGTGTGTGACTGTGAGAGAGTCGATTTACATTTGTCATGATGATATCAATAAACCGCTGTAACTTAGTGTCTTGGTGTCTGACTTTGGTCTCATTATAGGAGAATCAGTGACATGGGGTTACTGCTGCCCCCAGCACCCGATGAACTGAAATGGTAGGGCATTGAGGAATGCAGTAGAACAGAGTGATCTCGGAATAATGGTGCATAGTTCCCTGAAGGTGGAATCTCATGTGAATAGGGTGCTGAAGAAACCTTTTGGTATGCTGGCCTTTATAAATCAGAGCATTCAGTCGAGGAGTTGGGATGTAATGTTACAATTGGAAAAGGCATTGATCAGGCCGAATTTGGAGTATTGTGTACAGTTCTGGTCACCGAATTATAGGAAAGATGTCACCAAAACAGAGAGAGTACAGAGAAGATTAACTAGAATGTTACCTGGGTTTCAGCACCGAGGTAACAGGGAAAGGTTGAACAAGTTAGGTCTTTATTCTTCGGAGCGTAGAAGGTTGAAGGGGGGGGGGGGCTTAATAGAGGTATTTAAAATTATGAGGGGGATAGATAGAGTTGACGTAGAAAAGATTTTTCCATTAAAAGTAGGGGAGATTCAAACAAGAGAACATGAGTTGAGAGTCAAGTTTAGGGGTAACACGAGGGAGAACTTCTTTACTCAGAGAGTGGTAGCTGTATGGAACGAGCTTCCAGTAGAAGTGGCAGAGTCGGGTTTAATTTTGTCATTTAAAAAAAAATTGGATAGGTATATGGACAGGAGAGGAATGGATGGTTATGGGGTGAGTGCAGGTCAGTGGGACATGGTAGAGAGTGAGTGTTTAGCACGGAAGAGAAGGGCCAAGATGGCCTGTCCCATCACACACACCCGGGTTCAGACACAGACTGAATGTCCCTCCACTCTGTCCGATCACACACACCCGGGGTCAGACACAGAGTGAATCTCCCTCCACACTGTCCCATCACACACTCCCGGGGACAGACACAGAGTGAATCTCCCTCCACACCGTCCCATCACACAATCCCGGGGTCAGACACAGAGTGAATCTCCCTCAACACCGTCCCATCACACACTCCCAGGGTGAGACACAGAGTGAATCTCCCTCTGCATTGTACCAGCACACACTCCTGGGGTCAGACATAGAATGAAGCTCCCTCCACACCGTCCATCAGACACTCCCCCGGCACAGTCACAGAGTGAAGCTACCCCCACATTGTCCCATCACACACACCGGGGTTCAGACACAGACTGAATGTCCCTCCACACTGTCCCATCACACACTCCCAGGGTGAGACACAGAGTGAATCTCCATCTGCATCGTACCATCACATACTCCTGGTGTCGGACTCAGAGTGAAGCTCCCTCAAAACCATCCCATCACAAACTCCCGGGGAAGACTCAGAGTGAATTTCCCTCCACACCGTCCCATCACACACTCCTGGGGTCAGCCACAGAGTGAATCTCCCTCCACACCGTCCCATCACACACTTCCGGGGTCAGACACAGAGTGAATCTCCCTCCACACCGTCGCATCACACATTTCCGGGGTCAGACACAGAGTGAATCTCCCTCCACACCGTCCCATCACACACTCCCGGGGTCAGACACAGAGTGAATCTACCTCCACACCGTCCCATCTCACACTCCCGGGGTCAGACACAGAGTGAATCTCCCTCCACACAGTCCCATGACACACTCCCGGGGTTAGACACAGAATGATTCTCCCTCCGCACCGTCCCAACACACACTCCCGGGGACAGAAACAGAGACAATCTCCCTCCACACCGTCCCATCACACACTTCCGGCGTCAGACAAAGAGTGAATCTCCCTCCACACCGTCCCATCACACACTCGCGGGATCAGACACAGAGTGAATCTCCCAACACATCGTCCCATCACACAGTCGCGGGATCAGACACAGAGTGAATCTCCCTCCACACCGTCCCGTCACACACACACCCGGGGTCAGACACAGAGTGAATCTCCCTCCGCACAGTCACGTCACACACACTCCCGGGGTCAGACACAGAGTGAATCTCCCTCAACACCGTCCCATCACACACTCCCGGTGTCAGACACAGAGACAATCTCCCTCCGCACCGTCCCATCACACACTCCCGGGGTCAGACACAGGGTGAAGCTCCCTCAGCACCGTCCCATTACACACTCCCGGGGTCAGACACAGAGTGAAGCTCCCTCAGCACCGTCCCATGACACACTCCCTGGGTCAGACAGAAAGTGAATCTCCCTCCGCACCGTCCCATCACACACTCCCGGGGTCAGACACAGAGTGAATCTCCCTCCGCACCGTCGGATCACACACTCCCCGGGTCAGATACAGAGTGAATCTCCGTCCGCACCGTCCCATCACACTCTCCCGGGGTCAGACACACAGTGAATCTCCCACGGCATCGTCCCATCACACTCTCCCGTGGTCAGACTCAGAGTGAATCTCCCTCCACACCGTCACGTCACACACACTCCCGGGGTCAGACACAGAGTGAATCTCCCTCCACACTGTCCCATCACACACTCCCGGGGTCAGACACAGTGTGAATCTCCCTCCACATCGTCCCATCACACACTCCCGGGGTCAGACACAGAGACAATCTCCCTCCACACCGTCCCATCACACACTCCCGGGGTTAGACACAGAATGATTCTCCCCCCGCACCGTCCCATCACACACTCCCGGGGTCAGACACAGGGTGAAGCTCCCTCAGCACCGTCCCATTACACACTCCCGGGGTCAGACACAGAGTGAAGCTCCCTCAGCACCGTCCCATGACACACTCCCTGGGTCAGACAGAAAGTGAATCTCCCTCCGCACCGTCCCATCACACACTCCCGGGGTCAGACACAGAGTGAATCTCCCTCCGCACCGTCGGATCACACACTCCCCGGGTCAGATACAGAGTGAATCTCCGTCCGCACCGTCCCATCACACTCTCCCGGGGTCAGACACACAGTGAATCTCCCACGGCATCGTCCCATCACACTCTCCCGGGGTCAGACTCAGAGTGAATCTCCCTCCACACCGTCACGTCACACACACTCCCGGGGTCAGACACAGAGTGAATCTCCCTCCACACTGTCCCATCACACACTCCCGGGGTCAGACACAGTGTGAATCTCCCTCCACATCGTCCCATCACACACTCCCGGGGTCAGACACAGAGACAATCTCCCTCCACACCGTCCCATCACACACTCCCGGGGTCAGACACAGAGACAATCTCCCTCCACACCGTCCCATCACACACTCCCGGGGTCAGACACAGAGTGAATCTCCCTCCACACCGTCCCATCACACACTCCCGGGGTCAGACACAGAGTGAATCTCCCTCCACACCGTCCCATCACACACTCCCGGGGTCAGACACAGAGTGAATCTCCCTCCGCACCGTCCCATCACACACTCCCGGGGTCAGACACAGGGTGAAGCTCCCTCCGCACCGTCACGTCACACACACTCCCGGGGTCAGACACAGAGTGAATCTCCCTCAACACCGTCCCATCACACACTCCCAGGGTGAGACACAGAGTGAATCTCCCTCTGCATTGTACCAGCACACACTCCTGGGGTCAGACATAGAATGAAGCTCCCTCAACACCGTCCATCAGACACTCCCCCGGCACAGTCACAGAGTGAAGCTACCCCCACATCGTCCCATCACACACACCCGGGTTCAGACTGTTGGGCTTTAAATTCTGCCCTGTGTTCGTTTAGGAAGAGAGACAACCAACACCGGAATATTACAAAACTTGGCTTTAATGCAGAAGCGTAACTGGCACAGCGAGGAGACAAGACCCCGCTGGGAAGGCGCGTTCTCCCCTCCCCTTACATTCTTTTCTTATTTATACCCCTTTCCCTTAGCCCAACCCCCGCTACACATATCTGATAATGCTGAACTTTGTTATACATATTTGGTAATATTGGACACTTTTGCCCTTCTAATTGGTCTGATATCAATTTTTTCACGAATTCCCAGTTTTTACTGAATCACGTGACACTTGCAGTTTAGAGACAAAGGATCCCTTGTTTCGCTCCCTCCCTTGTATTTCTGTCTGCTAATATCACGCTGACCTGAACTGGCAGTCGCAAATTAACCCTAACATTCCCTCCCTTGGCCTCCCCGAGGCCACATCCCTTACAAGCTTTTCCGCGGCTGTCGGGACCAGGCAGGGAGGCGAGCGTCCCCCAGGCACTCTTTGTCATGCCCTCCCTTTTTGCATTTCCTGATTTGTCCGACCTAGGGTCATAAAGTATGGGTAGGGGTTCCCTAAGCATCAGCAATTTTTACAAGTAGCACGCAACATTTCTGAAATCTTATTCAAGAACAAATTCACAATCCCCCCTTTGCCATTGTCCATTCCAGTCCGTGTCCTCCCATAGCGCGTCCGCTTTCAGGGAGGGCCGTGTCCTCTCCCTCCACCGGGAACACCGGCGTTTGGTACGCCGGTGGAGGTCCATCCTTTCCAGTCAAAGCTCGATCTATAGTCCGGACGACTAGGGTCCTGATACAGGGTATGCAACAACAACCACACGTGATAAAAATAGCAATTGAAATAGACAGTCCTAACGCCAACTGTCCCAGGAACGCTCCCCACTTACCAAAGGTCTTATTCAGCCAATCTACCACTGGGTTGTTTACCCCAGACTGCTCTTTCAGCTCGTTGGCCAACGCCCGGAGTTCTATCAGGCTCCTGGTCAGCTTTCCGTCTGGTCCACCCCGTTCCCCACCAAACATCATCCCAGGAGGCACACCACTGCCCTCCCGCCGTTTATCATTAAGTAGTTGCTGAGCAACAGAGGCACACTTTTCTGCCTCAACAATAGCTTCCCGCAACTGTTTCAATAAATCATTTTCTGGAAATTTTCCTTCTCTGCTTCCTTTAACAATGATTTGAAATCAGAGATACTTTTCTTTTCATTATCTTTAGCTTCCAGACAAGCACAGTTATCAATTTTACCATATTTCTAAAAACTCTCATATACTCTGTTACTCAACACACAAATGTCTGAGTTTCGGTAACTTAAAGTTGAAGTGTTCCATGGCTCCCCAGTGCACGGAGAAAATCAAATGTGGGACAGTCTCCTTTCAAAACCTGACCTTCGTGTGGGAGATTTCTCCTCTTAACAACCAGTCTAAGGTAGGCACCGTCAGTATCTCTGTGCACTGTGGTGTACCTGGCAACACTTTTATCCTCCTCACTCCTGAGACTTTTATGCCCCTCTGGGCGGCGGGTACCATCACTCAGAAGACTTTTATGCCCCTCGTGGGCGGCGGAGGATTCTTCTACAAACAAACAAGACAAAGTTAGTACTTACCAAAACAAGACAAAGTTAGCACTTACCAGTCACGATTCTGCACCGGGAATAATCTTTCCCGAGGTAATTTGGGGTTGGTGAGGATCCGTCGGCAGACAAGATCTAACTCAGTAATTTAACTATCTAGTGGAAGTCTTTGATATAACAGGCACTTCCTCACCTTAGTCGGGGTGCGGCCGCAAGTTGTCTGCTGTCGGATCCGTCAGCCTGTTGTCTCTTCCCTCCCCACGTCGGGGTCACCAATTGTTATGCTTTAAATTCTGCCCTGTGTTCGTTTAGGAAGAGAGACAACCAACACCGGAATATTACAAAACTTGGCTTTAATGCAGAAGCGTAACTGGCACAGCGAGGAGACAAGACCCCGCTGGGAAGGCGCGTTCTCCCCTCCCCTTACATTCTTTTCTTATTTATACCCCTTTCCCTTAGCCCAACCCTCGCTACACATATTTGGTAATGCTGGACACTTGTGTCCTTGGTCCGATGCCATTTCTTCACGAGTTCCCTGTTTTACTGAATCACGTGACACTAGCAGTTTAGAGACAAAGGATCCCTTGTTTCGCTCCCTCCCTTGTATTTCTGTCTGCTAATATCACGCTGACCTGAACTGGCAGTCGCAAATTAACCCTAACAATATCTTTCCTATTTATTGATACCATTCAATGTATTTAAGTAAACTATTTAAGAACTTTTTAAAAGCTATTTAGTAATGCTTTTTGAGAGGGTGATTTTAGATGCATATCATATTTTTACTGAGTTAAGTATTGTATGTAATTAATTTTGCTACAATAAGTGTATGGGACATTGGAAAAAAATGTTGAATTTCCCCATGGGGATGAATAAAGTATCTATCTATCTATCTGGGTCATCCTCAGTCCGCCTTGTATCCCACCTCCTCAATGTTATACATCAGCAAACTTTCTTCTAATCCTTGTCTTCATTGTGAAGTGTTCTTTTGTACCTTTGGCCTCGCTGAGTTATTTCCAGAATCGGTTATTGTCAGCTGGAATGCCAGAGGGTCATCAGGTCCCAGTTCTGTTGTGCATTGGTGTGGAGGTGCTAGTTTATGAACAGTGACGGGCTGACACACTGCAGCATTTTACTGGCAGCAAAGAGTACTGGGAGAGTTGGTGCTTGGGCGCTAATCCTGTGTTCGGCATTCCAGGCAAATGGAACTATTGGTGTTTTGGCTTTGACTTTGCTTTGAGCTCCTACAGATGGGGCCGGATAGTCGTCCTGCAATGAAGCAGAAATTTTGAGCAGCTGGACATTGCACTACCCAGTGTGAGATGTGGGGACAATGTGTGAGACTCTTAGGGTCGGTGAGTGGCAGATTCAGCTGTGTGAGTCTGTGAGGTTGGGTCCTGGGAGATCACGGTTTTTGATCCAGGTAAAGTGGACCTGGGATTGAGCTGTTTGGGCTTGTGAGGTGTTGATCGAGTATTTCTGGTCTGGGATCAGATGTTTCGTGAGTTTGGTGTTCAAACTGTGTTTGGAAATCCCACCCCCTCACTGTCACACAGTGGAAATCAGGCAGCTTTGCTGGAGATCTGCACTAAAAACTGAAAATGTTTGAAGTCAATCTGATGAAATGTTATTAATTGAATTGTATTCAAAGCTGTCCTTACCTGCTGAGTGTTTCTGGAATTTCCAGTTTATTTTTATTTCTTGGTTTATATTTCATGAAATGGACCTGTTTTAACCTGGAAATGAAAATGGCTCTGATAGTTTGTAGGCCTCCGTTAGAGTCTCTGCAAGTCTCCCCTCTCCACGCCACCGATGTTGTCCAAGGGAAGGGCATTAGGACCCATACAGCTTGGCACTGATGTCGTCGCTCAAGGACACACACACAAGGACTCTGCCAAGGCTCGAACTAGCAACCTTCAGATCACTAGACCAACGCCTTAACCACTTGGCCACGCGCCAGCACATGTGATTGTAGAACAGTAAAGAAAGCACAACGTTTCCCTTTAAATGATCCTGGTACGGGACTTCCGGTAGGATGGCGATTGCTTAGCTGCTCCGAACTTTTGTTCCGTTACTGTCGCTACCTTTGCACTAAATGTCTCCATTTTTTAAACCTTAGTTAGGAATTATTTCGGTATCTCTTACTTGCCTGTGAATATACCTAACCTACAATGTCTAGCAAGTGTTCTAAATCTGGAAGAAAAGAAGCTATGACCCCGTCAGAGGAGACGCTGATTGCGCTGGGAAAGTTCTGAGACGAAATCTTAAAGGAATTTAAAACCGCTTTCAAACAGTTAGAAGACAAACTGGATCGGATCAACGATAAAGTGGACAAACATGCTGAACACTTATCTCGCATCGATTCGACTTCTGAAGACTTAGAAAATCGTGTTCGATACTTGGAGACTCTCTGTTCCAGTTTAGAGGAAAAATCTAACAAACTTCTTTCCAAAATGGTGGATCTCGAAAACCGAAGCAAACGCTGTAACATCAGAATTCTGGGATTACCAGAGGCGACTGAGAAGGGGTCAACCGTGAAGTTTTTCGCCGAGTTTCTCTGTGAGTTATTCGGGAAAAATCTGCTTCCGAAGCCGCCCGAGCTCGAACGGGCACACAGAGTTTACGTTCCCCCCGGAATTCTGGGCTCCCGCCTGCGACCAGTAATCCTGTGTTTCCATCAATACCAGGTAAAACACAGTCTGATTGTAGAAGCGCGTCGCAGAGGCTCGTTTTCTTTCCAGGATACAACCATTCGCTTTGTGGAAGATTTTGCACCCCAGACCTTAAAGATGCACGCTGAGTTTAAAGGCGTAATGAAAGTGCTTTTTGATCGTGGTTTCAAACCTTCCTTTCGTAACCTTGCTGATCTAAGAATCAAGTTAAATACCGGGAAATACAAGTGGTTCAAATCAGCGAGGGAAGCTGAAGCGTTTGTGGCAAGTCATCCGGCTATCCAGTCATCTTCGGAATCTGTCAGGATCTCCTAAAATGGTGGATAAGTACTCCTCGTAATAAAGTTACTTTCTCTGGACTCGGAATTCACTTGAATCACTCAGACATTATTCATTGAAACTCTAAGGGCTGTTGACAATCTCTCCCGGGATTTGGTGTGTGTGTAATCTATTTTTACCTCTGTATAACTTTACCTACAGAGTTCTACAACTAACTCTAACTTGTTTTGGAGGTTCGAAGTCTTTAGTGAAGGCCTCCCTGTTTGTCGGTTCACAGTTCAACTGCTGATTTATTTTTCCTCTGTTTTAAATATTTATTTTATCTTTTTCTTTTCTTCACTCCCCCTTTTTTTTCTAATATTTGAATTTTTTCTCTCCCTTCTCGGTAAGTGGTTGATAAATACTCGTCTTGAATTTATAATTTTCCCCTTCCTCTTTTTTCTTTTTCTTTCTTACCATTTTTTCCCCTTTCTCTTACTTTATTCTTCTATAATTTTTTGCGGGTAGTTTAGTTTTGGTTTTCTTCCGATTTTTTCTGCATTAAGTTGTATATTTCGGCAGAAGGTGTTCTAATCTGTGGTTATGTTTTCTAGTGCATAAACTAGTTACTGTTTGCTATAGCATTTATACGGAACTGTTGTTAATGACACAGATCTGGAAGTTGTATTTGGGTTAATTTTTTTGGTAGAGCTAGCTACTTGTTTTGGTAGCCGTCTAGGTTTGGGTTGTGTGGGTGGGGTGGGTTTTCCAGTTCCAACATCTCTTTATTGCTTAGGACATGTTTATATTTTGACCTTACGAATCTATGTTTACATCTCTGCTCCCAGACTGCTATTGTACTGCTTGACTTTTTATATGCCTGCTGCCTTTTATGCATTAGTAATTGATAATGGCTAGTGCACTTAAATTTGTGAGCTGGAATGTAAAGGGACTGAACCACCCTGTTAAAAGGAGGAAGGTATTCTCACATATTAAACAACTCAAAGCTGACATTGCTTTCCTCCAAGAAACTCATATTCGTTGTTTTGATAACTCCCTGCTTCTGTCAAAGTGGGCGGGTCGGCATTTTCATAGATGTTGCCCCGCCCACCCATGCGCAATGGCTTAACGACATTATGGCCTGCTTGGACCTTGGAAAAATTCATTATTCAGTTCTCAATTCGGACCTAAAATTCCATAAGGTTTGGGGGCCTTTTATCGAGTACTTTCATAACCTTCCTCTTGACTAGGGTTTTTTTTTTCTTTTCGGTCCCTTGCTTTCAGCTCTTTTTTTTTTCTGGTAGTAGGCATTATTATCCTCTGTTACTAAGTGTATTCACAGTCTGGGAGTTTGACTGTCCGGACTTATATTCTTTATATTGTGTGGTGGTTGGTCTGGAATTGTTTTTTTTTTTTCTTGTGGGGTTTGGGGAGGACACTAAGCTCACTTGTCTTTAATTTAGGTGCTTTTTTGTTAAATTCTCTTCCTTTGTAGCATATTGTTATTGTATGCTTAATCTTGCACTGTATTAATGCTCCTCATTGGGATTTGGGATTTTTAATTTTGTAAAATGTTTTGAAAACTAATTAAAAAAATTTTTAAAAGAAAAATTATCCTGGTACTTTGTCTGTAATTTGTCTGTTATTCCTGGAAATGTGTTCAGTACAGTTGTTGCTAACAAGGTTTACATGAATAATCTCAGGAATGATCGGCGTTATGTATCAGGAGCATTTGATGGTTCTGGACCTGTGCTCGATGGAGTTCAGAGGGACGGTGGGGGTGGTGGAGGGATGTATGGTTAAGTAAACTTACCGAATGCTGAAAAGCCTGGATACAGTGGACATGGAGAGGATGTTTCCATTAGACAGAGTCTGTGATCTGACAGCACAGTCTCAGAATAAAGATGCTTCCTGTTAAAATTCAGTTGAGAAATTTTTTTTTTGCCAAAAGATGTCTGATCTGTGGAATTTGTTGCCACGGAGTCTGATTGAGGCTGCGATATGGGTATATTTATGACAGAGATTAATATATTCATGATTGCTGAGTAGCTTCAGGGTTACAGGAGGAAGGCAGGAATATGGTGTTGGAATAAAAATCAGTCCTGGTTGAGTGATGTGGCAGATCAGATGGATAGAATCATCTAATTCTGTTCCTTTGTCTTATGTCTTACCATGACTGAATGATGGCTCCTTCTTATCCCATATCGTTTTGTGACATATGAGGGACAATAAAAGATTGTTCACTGAGATCATTATATTTGCCTTCAACGTTTAAATTTCAGTGAGTTTTGTTCCTAGTAACATTAAGCAGAAATGTTTGGTCCTCCTTTTCATTGTTAACGTGCTTCATTATCTTTCATGTTAAAGTTAGACCTGCAGTGAGAGATTTATTGGAAGAAAAACCACGACTGAAGACGAGGGAATAGCAACAAGTGAACCTGCCCGAGGACTGAGAGCACCGACTGGAGAGAACCCATCTGACTCGGAGATTCCAGTGATTCAGTCAGGAGAAAGTTTGGTGAGTCTCATTTACTCAAACACTGGTCTCTTAGACATTACATACCTGTACAAAGGAAGGTAGGAAATAGTTGGGAGTGAGACTGAATGTGCCCAGAAGAACCAGTTATGCCTCTGTCAGAACCAGTTGTGAAGAAGCCCCCCCTAATGTACCCTTTAAACTTATTGCCCTTCACCCTTAACCCGTGTCCTCTGGTTTTTTTCTTCCTTAGCCTCAGTGGATAAAGCCTGCTTGCATTCACTCTATCTATACCCATCATAATTTTATATACCTCTATGAAGTCTCCGCTCATTCTTCTATGCTCCAAGGAATAAAGTCCTAAACTATTCAACCTTTCTCTGTAACTCAGTTTCTCAGGTCCTGGCAACATCCTTGTAAACCTTCTCTGCATTCTTTCAACCTTATTAATATTCTTCCTGTAATTCGGTGACCAGAGCTGCACACAATACTCCAAATTCGGCCTCGCCAATGCCTTATACAACCTCACCATAACATTCCAATTCTTATACTCAATACTTTGATTCATAAAGGCCAATGTACTAAAAGTGCAACACCTCACACCTGTCTGTATTAAACTCCATCTATTTTCAGCCCATTTTTCCAGCTGGTCCAGATCCCTTTGCAAGCTTTGAAAACCTTCCTCACTGTCCACTACACCTCCAATCTTTGTATCATCAGCAAATTTGCTGATCCAATTTACCAAATTATCATCCAGATCATTGATATAGTTGTCAAATAACAATGGACCCAGTACTGATCCCCGTGGCACACCACTAGTCACAGGCCTCCACTCAGAGTAGCAATCGTCCACTACCACTCTCTGGCTTCTCCCTTTGAGCCAATGTCTAATCCAATTTACTACCTAACCTCCCATGCGGGACCTTGTCAAAGGCCTTACTGAAGTCCATGTAGACAACATCCACTGCCTTGCCTTCATCCACTTTCCTTGTAACCTCCTCAAAACACTCTAAAAGATTCCTTAAACATGACCTACCACACACAAAGCCATGTTACTCTTCCTAATAAGACCCTGTCTATCTGAATAATTGTCGATCCTGTCTCTTAGTACTCCTCCAAAATTTTACCCACTACCGACATCAAACTTACCAGCCTATAATTTCGAGAGTTACTTTCAGAGCCTTTTTTAACCAATGGAACAACATGAGCTATCCTCCAATCCTCTGGCACCTCACCCGTAGATGACGACATTTAAATATATCTGCCAGGGCCCCTGCAGTTTCAACACTAATTTCCTTCAAGGTCTGAGAGAATACGCTGTCAGGTCCTGGAGATTTATCTACTCGCCTCAAGATAGCAAGCACCTCTTCCTCTTCTCTCTGTATAGGTTCCATGACCTCAATACTTGTTTGCCTTATTTCCATTGACTCCATGCCAGTTTCCTTAGTAAATACAGACGCAAAAAAACCATTTAAGATCTCCCCCATTTCTTTCGGTTCCATACATAGCCAACCACTCTGATCTTCAAGAGGACCAATGTTATCCCTTACTATCCTTTTGCTTTTAACATACCAAATGTAGCTCTTTGGATTATTCTTCACCCTGACTGCCAAAGCAACCTCATGTCTTCTTTTAGCCCTCCTGACTTCTTTCTTCAGTATTTTCTTACTCTTTTTATACTCCTCTAGTACCTTATTTGCTCCCTGTTTCTTAGACATGTCATACATCTCTCTTTTTCTTTATCAGAGTTCCCTTGAGAACCAAGGTTCCTTATTATTCATTTAGCCTTAAATCCTGAGACTTTGTTCCCAGGGTGTCCTCATGGGCCATCCAGAAATGATTTCAGCTGGTGACAGCCCTGTTTTCCCCTGTGGGGTAACCCTCATGTGGAATCGGGCTAATGGTCGGACCTTCAACCAAGTGAGTCCAGTCTCCGCTGTTAGTCTGGCCAGTTTACTCTTCAGAGTTGCATTGGCTCTTTCCACTATACCGGTGGCCCGTGAGTGGTGTACACAGTGGAATTGTTGCTTGATAGATAGTTCGTTACATACCCCTTCGTTTGCTTTCACCACAAAGTGTGGGCCATTGTCAGAGCTCAGCATCTCTGGCAGGCCGCACCTGAGAATTATATCCCGTAATAATACCTTCACAACAGTCACAGCAGTATTAATGGTAGTTGGAAAAGCTTCAACCCATCTACTAAACACGTCTATAATAACTAAGCAGTATCTATAGCAATGTACTCGAGGCAATTCAATGAAATCAACTTGTAGACACGAAAAAGTTCCACCTGTCAAGGGAGTCGTACCCGGTGTGCAGGGTACAGGTGACCACCCATTCCCTCCTTTCCCAGGTGTGTACAGTTATCTACATAATTGACCAATGTTGGTAAAAACTGTGTAGGAACACAAACCTGTCCCACTGGGAGATCCAAAAACCTAGGTCGGGGTCTTTCTGGCATCCCATCTGGGACCACAGTTTGCGCTCCTCCTCAGAGGCATCCACCTGAAAATTACGTACCTCCCGCATGTCTGGCAAACCCGTTCTGCTTGAGTCATGGAGGATTGCTTGACGGGAACCCGAGCGGACTACAACTACCGAGGATTGTGCCGCACTTTTCGCTGTCTAACCTGCTAAAGCATTGCCTGTAGTGACCAGGTTAGACATACGGACGTGGGCTGCACATTTAATAATAGCCAAAACTCGAGGTAGCTGTAGAGCGGTGAGTAAGTTGTTTACAAAGGTGGCATTACTAATGGGGTGGCCAGAGGAAGTCAGGAATCCCCATGTTCCCAGAGAGCCCTGTAGTCATGTACCATTCCAAACGCATAACGGGAGTCTGTGTAAACGTTCCCACCTTAGTCTGTTGCTGGGATACAGGCACGAGTCAGAGCAAACAGCTCAGCCTTCTGGGCGGAGACAGCCGCTTCAAAAGTGGCCTGTTCAATTACTGTCCGTCACTATCGCATCGTTTCCCTGCTGGATCTACAAATGAGCTTCCATCCTCAGAAAACATTGCCTCGGGCTTGAGGGGGTATTGTGGAATGGATGGGAGAGACTATCCTTCTTTCACGGTGATCCGGACAGACGGCAGTTGGTGTGGCCGACTCCATGGCCTGAAATTGCCCAGAAATGGGGTACAACGTCTTGGGATCGGTCAATATTAAAAGAATGACTTACCAGATGTCCCGTCTTCACCTCAGAGTCCTTCCAGTATCGGAGTTGGCCCGCAGCCAAGTCTTGCCAGTCTCCCTCAGTGCTGGAGGCTTGTTTTGTCAGGGTGTAGGCAAGGAGCTCTCGGCTCTTTGGCTTGAACCCAGGGAAAACCCTAACGGTGGTATTGGGAACCACCAGTCCTGTCTGTCACCAAAGGAAATCCAGAAATTCAGCCCTGCCCTCTCTTCCTTTAACCTCTCCATTCACCGTGACTGGGAATTTCTGTCCCTCGAGGGGTGCATAATATTAGCTTTCCTCAGTTGAGCATCATGTAGGGTCATAACACAGAGTCACGTGAGAGCTGGCCGCTGGCAGAAGGGGTTCAAATGTACTGGAGTCCAGATAAAGTACCCACCACTGGGTGGTCAGAAACTGAGGAAGCTATCAGTTGTTCGCAGTTCCAGCGTGCTATCCTTGTCCGTGCATAGAATCTCGACTTCCAACGGACAGAGCAAGTCTCTCCCTATGAGATTACACCCCCGTCTGGTGGTGACTGTAAATGAAACCTCACACTGGTTCCCCTGGAATTCCACCTGCAGTAGCTGGGTACGTGAATACGTACATTCCGTGCCTCTGAACTCTGGCAGAGTGATTGTAGCGTCTGATAGCTGGAATCCCTTTTCTGATACTGTTTCCTGATCGAGAGTGGTTGTGGTTGCCCCATATCAATCATAAACGGAATTGAAACTCCAGCAACTGTCAATATTACATTGGGCTCTTCCTGAGGGGTGGTACTCACGGTAGGAAGCATCCTTGCTTGTCCATTTCTAAATGGGTTGTTGTCCCCACCTGTCCCTTGGTAGGTTTTTGTTCCCATTTCTGATTCCCAGATATAGCCCGCTTGCATCCTTCTTCCTGCTGAACATATTCACCTTAAATATTATTTCCCTTCGAGGTTGATCAGGAATCAAAAATCAGGTTCCAATAATATATCAAAGCTCGGCATGTTCGATTTCGGTCATTGTTAAGCCAATCCATATTATTTATTTTAATTATGTTGGTTAACTTAGTTGGTAAGCATTGGAGCAGTAGGGCATTGAACTGAGGGGACAGATTCCCATCATTAAAGTCTTGGTCTCCTGCGAAGGTGCCGTAGCAGGCCACAAATCGCTCCCAATAGTCTGGTCCCCATTCCCCAGGCTTAGGTTTGCATTCAAGTACTTTAGTGATGTTTACAGGTTGCTGGAGAGCCCTTTCCAAGGCTTGAATGATCTGGTCTGTCTGTTCATTCTCATTATGTTTTCCTGCCTGTAACTCCTGATAGGTTTGGTATCTCAATTCTGCCTTCCATTTCCGCCCCTCAGCAGCTGAGAGAATCATGCAGCAGAGACTGAATAAATCTTGTGGGGTTGCATTAAACGTTTGTGTAGTACTGTGGACACACTGAGCAAACTGTGCTGGATTTTCTTTTCTATCTGGGGCCTGATTCATGATCATTATCATTTCCTGAGGCTTCCAGGGTGCATACACAGGAATCACTGAGGGCTGTCCCTCCTCCTCCTGCTCGTGGATTGGGCAGCATTTGGGTGGGCAGTTGTCTTTGTGGAGTCACTAACTCTGGGGATTTATTGGATTCTTCCCTCCCTGTCTCGGAATAATCCTGGGTATTCCCTTTCTGGATCTCAGGATGTAGTGACATCCCTTCCCTGTGCCACTGTTTTACCTGAGCGGCCACCGTATCTGGGTACTGGGAGGATTGGGTTCAGGAGCACTGGGTGCACTCGGCCCCTGGTAAGGTGGGGGATTGTTACGGGGGGTGCCCACTCCTCATCACGGTCACTGTCCTCAAACAGGGTCGGTATGACAGACATGGGTTCGGGATCCCTTGTTTCCCTATCAGTTCGAACTTTAGACTGACGTTCCTGCCCTTCTCTCCTATCTGGGCCAACCTTGGTTTGCTTACGTTGTTTTTCCTGCTCTCATTTTTGGCGCACATCCACCCATTCACACTTCACTTTTAGTGTCTCCCAACCTTTGGCGTTCCTTCTGCAGTACATACCTCTATCCCTTTGTCACATGTATTATTCCTCCAACTTGCTGATAGTATACTGTTCCACTTTACATCTTCATTCCATTCCCTTTTCAACAAATTCCTCTTCTTTCCACAGTTCTTTTTCCATATCAAATTTACTGCTTGTTCTCATGATGTAATATCCCAGGTTCCCACCCTCCCCAGTGGCCACATTTTGTTCCCCAATTTCCTATTCAGCGCTGCAGTGAACATTCACAAATCTTTTTCCTTGTTGGAAAACTCTCAGACATTGTGCAGGGCTGCTCCTGGCCCAGTCGTATCAATCGATTGCAATTAACCCATGTTCTCTAAGTAATTTACCTGGCACAAAGCCTCCTGCTCAATTAACAATCAGATAAATTGACCCGGCTGGCATCCCATTTGATAAATTTACCGGGCATGTCTGCCTCCTGCCCACTTAGTAAAATTTTGCCTACCTTAAACGAGTCTCCCAACAGATTCTTTCCAGATCCACTCAAGGTATGCGATCAGCCTTGGGAGAGGGACCGCTCCTCCAAAGGAACTAACGGAGAGCGACAAAAGGTAAAATAACTATTGGGCATGGAGTCGGTCTCCGCAGTCCCCAGAGTGGTCCAGCGGCTTACTCAGCCCGTCTGAACATAACATAACATAAGAACATAAGAGATAGGAGCAGGAGTAGGCCAATCGGCCCCTCAAGCCTGCTCCGCCATTCAACAAGATCATGGCTGATCCAATCTTAAGTCTAGTTTTCACCAAATCCCACAAGGCAACAGTGCCAACCAACAGGGCACCATGCCGCCCATTTTATTTTATTATTCATCCTGCTTGGCAATCCCTGTATTGGGATCGTGTTTGTGACTCTAAATGTTAAAGTTGAATAAAACTCGGGAGACCAGCTTCTTATCGTCACCACAGTTTATCGCACATTTTCCTGCAGGAGTTTGAGACCCTATTGTTAAAAGGAAGGCACATAAGCGCTGCCACCATCTGACAAGTGGACTGACTTAGTCAGGTTACAGCCATATATTTATACATAGTAAGCCACATTCATTACGATTGCAAAATGTTCTTTGAACTGGTACGCCCAGCAAGTCTGTTGGTTCCAAACTTAATTAGATAAGAGAGTTTGCTAAATGAAGGTTTTAATTACAGATGTATGTACTGTCCAGTCCTTATCAGTTATTCCCTTTGCAAGTCCCTGACTTAATTACAGACAGATGTTTACTCCTATCCTTATCAGTAAGTGTCGGGGTCCGGTCCGGTCCGTAATTCGCATTCCGGGTCTCGAATCCGGTCCGAGGGCTCCGGACTCCGGGTCCTGCAGTAGTCCCTCCCGTCATCTGTCAACTAGTTAGGACCTTTCTGGCTCAAGGAGGCACACCTGTAACTCATTGAGCTGCAGGTGCTTATAAGGGGTCTTGGGTCTGGGACCAGGCGGGTGGTCGTTTTGTTCTATTTCCTGTTCTCTGCTGGTTCTGAACTCTTCTCTGCATTCTGTTATCCTGCCCGGGCTCAGATCTACTCCTCATCATGCTTTTCTGCCCCGTACCTGTACTGCCAGGTTGGTCCGTTCCCCCACCTTTCTTCCCATGCGCTGGTCCCGCTTCTCCGCTCGTTTGTTTTGTTTGCGTGGTCGCGCTGTCTGCCGGCCGTTCCCAATTTTCCTGCCATCATGGCTGTTGTGTTGCTCACCGTGGACCTATGCCCGGACCTGCCCGACGGAGACAAGGTAGTTCTGCCCGTTACTATCCCTTGCCTCGGTCGGGTAGGCCCGGCAGGTGTTCTGCCCCATCCTCCTCTTCTGCCCGAACCCTGGGATTGTGCCCCACTCCTGCCTAGGGGTCTGCATCGTGCCCAGGCCTCTGGTGTTTCTGCCTGGGAGGCGACCCTACCCGGGACATATGCGGCCCACCCAGGGAGGGCTCTCCACCAGCCTATCTAGCCACCTAGACCTGCCTGAACCCCGGGGACGTGCCTGCCTGCCTGAATCCCTGGGAGTCAGAGGGGGTGATAGATGTGACATGAAGAGAGGCGAGTTACACCCAAGGTGCAGGACGTAGGAAACTGGGTGACAGTCAGGCAGTTGAATGAGGTTAAAAGGCCATCGAAGAGTACTGTTGCAGACATTCCACACAACAGCAGGTGGACCACTTTAGAAACTGTTGGGGGGATTACCTGGCAGTGGAAAGTCAAATAAGTGATAGGGGATTCATTAGTTACGGGAATGGAACAAGAAGGGGACTAATATCCTAGTATTAAGGTTTGCTGGAGCTAGTGTGGTGGGAGGGTGATGTGCTTAAAATAAGTTGTAGGGGAAATGGGAGCCAGAGTGACAGAACAGACAGTGGAGAGGGTGCATTGAGTCGAATTGAATTGACTTTATTACATACATCCTTCATACACATGTGGAGTAAAAATCTTTATGTTACTCTCCGTCTAAATGTGCAATGTGTAACTTATAGTAATTTATAATATATTGTTTATACATAGAACAGTCAATATAAAATCGAAATTCAATGGTATCAGCATGAATTAATCATTCTGATGCCCTGGTAGAAAATGACGTCCCAAAGCCTATTAGTCCTTTTGCTGTGGTACCGTTTCCTGGATGGTGGCAGTAGGAACAGTTTGTGGTTGTGGTGAATTGGGTCCCCAATATCCTTTGGGCACTCGTTACACACCTGTCTCTGTAAATCTCCTGAATAGTGGGAAGTTCACATCTACAGATGCACTGGGCTGTCTGCACCACTCTCTGCAGGGTCTTGCGATTGAGGGAAGTACAGTTCCCATACCAGGCAGTGCTGCACCCAGTCAGCATGCTCTCTATTGTCTCTCTGTAGAAAGTTCTTAGGATTTCGGGCCCATACCAAGCAACTTCAACCATCTGAGGTGAAAGAGGTGCTGCTGTGCTCTTTTTGCAACACAGCCAGTACATACAGAGCATTTGAATGCCTTGGTGATGTTTATGCTGAGGATCTTAAAGCTGTTCACCCTCTCAACCCCAGATCCATTGATGTCAATAGGGTTCGCCTGTCTCCATTCCTCTTGCAGTACACAATCAGCTCCTTTGTTTTTGTGACAATGAGGGAGAGTTTGTTTTCTTGACACAAGTCAGATGTTGATCAGACCTCAGATATCGATCACTCAGCTTCCAAATTGTTCCCAAAAACTCCAGCCATTGCTACTCTGTTGTCGCTCCTACCTTTTCCCTTTCAAACAAGTTTGGCCAGCTTCTCTGTCACAGAAACATGGAGGAGTTCAGTACGGAAACAGGCTATTTGGCCCATCAATGCTAAAAAAAACATTTACGGTATCTTATGCAACTACCTGTACCGGGACCATCACCCGCCATACCCCTACCATCCAGGCTCCCATCCAAACTTTTTTTCAAATGGTGAAACTGAGCTCACGTGCACCCCTTCTGCTGACATCTCATTCCACACTCTCACGACCATTTCAGTGAAGAGCTTTTCCACATGTTCCCGTTAAATTTTCACCTTCCCTGCTTACCCATGCCCTCTAGTTGTCATCCCACACAACCTCAGTGGAAAAAGCTGCTTGCCTTTACGCTATCTGTACCATCATAATTCTGTAGACTTCCAACAAATCCTCAAAGCAATGTTTAATTACCTTGTCTATGTTTAGAGCATTTTTTAGGTGTATAAGATGATGAGGAGCATTGATCGTGTGGATAGCCAGAGGATTTTATTCCCAGGACTGAAATGGCTAACACGACGGGGCATAGTTTTAAGGTGCTTGGAAATAGATACCGAGCGGATATCAGGGGTAAGTTTTCTTCACAGAGAGTGGTGGGTGCATGGAATGCACTGCCGGCTATTTGTGTGAGAGTGTTTCAGTTACTGTGGGGCCAGGCACCCATGCAGCTCAGTGGGAACAGGGAATAATACCAATGGAGAGAGTCAAACTGAGCCAGGTTACAGATTGGAGATGGCAGAAATGCCCCATTCTTATAGAGACAGGAGGAGCATCAGAGAGTTCAATGCACATTCCAGATACCAGCACTGTGCCCAGTTAGAAGATGATTTCTCTCTCCAACTTGGGATGAACTTCACTGTAACTGTGTGATTCCAGATCACACCTTGACAACTCAAGTGATCTCTTCTGAAATGCTGTTCTACACCCATTGATGGATTTTGTAAATCTTTTTACAGGTTAAAAATGACAAGGAATTTGTCTACAGGAATCTCAAACAGAACACACCAGCTTTGCTGTCTCTATCAAGATATTTAATAATTGGAGCAAGGGACTCACTCGATCATCCTTCCTGCTGAGACTGTGGGATTCGCTTGGTCATTTTGACTAAAGATACATCAGCAGGTTCATACTAGGACAATGCCATTCACCTGTTCTGTGCGTGAGAAGGGATTTAGTCAGTCTTCCCACCTGTGGACACACCAGTCAGTTCACACTGGGCAGAAGTTGCTCGTCTGCTGAATTTGTGGGGAAAGATTCACTCGGTCATCTGACCTAATGGCTCACCAGCGAGTTCACATCGGGGAACGGCCATTCACCTGCTCGGACTGTGGGAAAGGATTCACTCGGTCATCTTATCTGAAGGTACACCAGCGAGTGCACACTGGGGAGTGGCTGTTCACCTGCTCGGACTGTGGGAAAGGATTCACTCGGTCATCTTATCTGAAGGTACATCAGCGAGATCACACTGGAGAGAGGCCATTCACCTGCTCAGACTGTGGAAAGGGATTCACTCGATCATCCAAGCTGACGATACATCAGCGAGTTCACACTGGGGAGAAGCCATTCACCTGCTCAGAATGTGGGAAGGGATTCACTTGCTCATCTAAACTGAAGGTACATCAACGAGTTCACACCAGAGAGATGCCATTCACCTGCTCAGACTGTGGGAAGGGATTCACTCAGTCATCTGACCTACTGGTACACAAGTCATTTCACACAAGAGACAGGCCATTCACCTGCTCAGACTGTGGGAAGGGATTCACATGCTCATCTAAACTGAAGGTACATTGGCGAGTTCACACTGGAGAGAGGCCGTTCACCTGTTCAGAATGCGGGAAGGGTTTCACTCAATCATCCAGCCTAAAGGCACACCAGTCAATTCACACTAGGGAGTGGCCGTTCACCTGCTCAGACTGTGGGAAGGGATTCACTCGGTCATCTAAACTACAGAGACACCAGCGAGTTCACACTGGGTAGAGACTGATCACCTGCTCAGACTTTGGGAAGAGATTCTCTCAGCCAAATCAACCAAATGTGCATCACTGACTTTACACTGGGGAGAGGCTGTTCACCTACTGTGAATGTGGGAAGCGATTCACTCAGTCAGCTAACCTTATGTATCTCTCACTTAATTTCGGAGTTGATAGCCCCTCAGCCCGGCCAAACTTAAGAAATCTCATTTGGGTGGATGCTGTGTGATGTGTCCCGTTACAAATCAGTACCCCGAAATAACAAACAGTACACAATATGTGATTAAACGATTGAGCTTTATAATTCTTACTTTGACTATATAGTAGGTAAAGATAACAAAAAAAGAAAAGAAAAAGGGCCCACTCTCTCCATTCACGTCTTCTCATCTCTCCCCAGCAAAAGACCATGAGAATCTCTCTTCCAGACTCACAAGACAGAAGGTTTCTCTCATCGGATAGCCCTGCACTCCAAAACCCTGTTTTCTCTGGTCTTAACCTAAACATTGCTGCTACAGAGAAACCATTGCCTCAGCAGTGAAACATTACAGAGAGGTCAGTACATCAGCAATGAAACATTACAGCATGTTACACTTATGACACACTGCCATGGTCACACTGGGAGAAAGTTTCAATAAGCTGCATGCTGGGTATTTGTCCATCACTGTTGCTGAATGCTATTTCAAGAGTGATTGTCGGAGCTGAACTCTGCAATTATTACTGCTGCTCACCACACCCAGTTCTGCACCCTGGTCACTGGACATGGGAGGAGTTTCTTCTGCTGCACATTCACCTTTAATGGGACTGTAGTTTAATATTCTGGATCTGAGACAAATAAATCGGTTTATTTTAAACTCTGTCTTTGGTACTTAAGTGAATTTGTAACACACCTAGTGTACAGCAGAGAGTCAACCCTGGCCAGCTGGACCCTGCCAGTGATTCTGTTCCATTAGATTATGAGGACACTCAGTCCTCGTTTATTGTCATTTAGAAATGCATGCATGCATTATGAAATGATACAATGTTCCTCCAGAATGATATCACATAAAAAGCAGGACAAACCAAAGACTCACATTGACAAAAAAACACATAATTATAGCATATAGTTACAGCAGTGCAAAGCAATACCATAATCTGATAAAAGTAGAGCATGGGCACGGTTTAAGAGAAAGTCTCAAGTCCCGATCGACTCCAATAGTCCTGATATCAGGCAGCAAAAGGGAGAAACTCTCCCTGCCATAAACTCCCAGGCACCGACAAACTGATGCCTTGGAAGCACCGGACCACAGCAGACTCTGAGTCTGTCCGAAAACTTCGAGCCTGCGATACAGCCTCCGGAGCGCCATCCTCTGCCGAGCGCCTTCGACCTTGTCCCGGCCGCCGAAACAAGCAAAGCCGAGGTCTCGGAGGCCTTCTCCTCCGGAGATTCCGGACCGCACAGTAGCAGCGGCAGCGAAGCGGGCGTTTCAGAAGTTTCTCCAGATGTTCCTCCACGCTCTCACGTCTGTCTCCATCAAATCAGAATACTTATACAATAATATTATACTTAACATACAGATACAAATCTGTACTTAACAAGTAACAGATATCATTCTCCAGAGAGGCCGTGTGTGCTGCGTTGCGCCGCCATCTTATTCTCCTCCTCAATGACCGTTCTTTTAAATCCTCCTCTGTACGGCCAAAGTCGGCATGGTTTTCCTCAGGAGAAATCTTCCCAGACAATTCTGTTGGAATCCTTTGGTGAAATAAGTAAGGCGGTGGGTGTTGTTTGTTTGGATTTTCAGATCGTCTTGAACCAGGTGCTGCAGCTGAAGCTGCTGAACAAGACCACAGCTCATGGTATTTGCTGTCTCTGTGCCTGTTCCCGCTAGAGTTTAGAATTATGGGGGGGGGGGAGGAATGTGTTGGTGTTGCGGGGTGGGGTTCCCGAATACTGAAAAGCCGAGGTATGGAGGTTATGGAGAGGATGTTTCCCATAATGCGGAGCCCAGGACCAGGGGTACACCCTCAAGACTACAGGGAAATCAATTCAGAAGAGAGATGAGGAGGAAGACTTATGATATTATGTTTATTCAACACGGGCCGAGTCTGATCTATGCTTCTGTTCCCATCCCCGTCTATCTCCACGTCAAATGTACCCACCCACCGCCTACACTCAGACAGATAGATAGATAGACACTTTGCTGATCCTACAGGAATTTACTTGGAAGATTTAGAAATTTAGAAATTTCTATATATCTCCATTTACAATGAGTGGCCCTTTTCGATCCCTGTCCGTGTCTCTCTCACTGATCAACAGAGATATCAAAGAGCCCATCACATTCCCTTGAGTATCTCCCCATTTAACTCCCCATTTCTCTTCCGTCCCCATTCCCTCCAATTCCTCTCCTCGGTCATTCTCTCCCACGCCTCATTCTGCCCCCTCACTTGCTCCCCGTTTATTTCTCACCCACGTCCGTCCCATTTTCCGCCATCCCTCACTGGTTGTCGCCCCGTCTCTCCCTTCTGTTTCTTGCCTCCGACACTTCCCTCCCATCTCTCCTCAGTCTGTCTCGCTAACACTCCAACAGCCTCTTGTTGCACTCTCTAACTCAGTTTGTCTCTCTCAATACCACCACAGCCTGTTCTCTCTCTGTCTTTCTCCCACTTCCCTTCTCTCCTCCCTCTTCCTCTATGTCTCTGTCTCTTTCTCTTCCTACTTTGCTTCATCCAACTCCAAATGCCAGCAAGTTGAGATGTCACCAAGGATACTTACCTTGTCGATGTCACTGTCGCACATTGAAAGGGACGGGGCGCTCTTAAAGAAACAGTCACAGTACGACCGCAGGCTCGTAACAGCCGCAACACAACTTCCCGACTTTTGAACTCAATGCTTCAACTAATAAAGATAACCATGCCCTTTGCCCTCTTAACCTCCCTGTCAATCTGTGCATCTCTTTCAGGGAGCGATGAACTTGGAGTCTAAGATCCCTCTGATCATCAACACTGTTCAGGGTTTTGCATTTAACAGTGTACTGTCTCATACATTCGACCTACCGAGCTGCCAAGATGATCATCACTAATCAAATCTCAATGAGATTTCTCAGGTCCCGTTGAATTTATTGCCAAGTGCACAAGTACGGGAAGGTACAGGTACAGAGAAACACTGACTTGTGACAGCATCACAGGCAAGTACATTCAGATAACACACGGAACACAAATTATACGATTCTCTGTCAGTAACAATGTTATGAGTGCTGAACAAACCATTTGGAAATGTGGTTCAGAGCTAAGCCCCCCCCTCCCCCCCCCCCCGGGAACTATGCTGCTAATGAGAGAAAGAGAGAGAGGGAGATGAACAGAGGTAGAGACATCTGCTACAGATAAGAGAGAGAAAAACGATTGAGTTGTTGTATTTTGGCTCTTCAAGGATTATTTACCTTTCGCTACAAGGACGTTTCTTTGTTCGTTAACATTCCTGAGGAGACAGCAGAAGTGGCCTAGTTTGATGGACATAGACATATTGAGTTGATGGATGGCTGATACCCCGTCAGTGGGGTTAAAAGACGGGTCTGTGGAGACACCCTCAGACACACCAGTGGACACTGAAAGAGTGTTGTGCACCCACAGGAAGGTGGGGGCTTAGAGGAGCGAATCAGGAGATCGGTCACAAAGCTCACAGTGTGACGGCAGGGCCGGTGGGGGCTTGTGTGTGTGTCCACTCATGCCAGAGTGACGAGTCCACCACAGAAGAACGGTCTAGCCGAGAACGGAGGGGTCATAACCGAATGTCAACAACGGTACAACGGAATAAGAAGACAACAGAAGGTTTGCCTGCTGCAGCTGCTCAATCTCTTGCTCTCTCTCTCTCTCTCTCTCTCTCTCTCTCTCTCTCTCTCTCTCTCTCTCTCTCTCTCTCTCTCTCTCTCTCTCTCTCTCTCTCTCTCTCCAACAATTGCAACACAACAACTACCTCAGCACGAACTGAACTGAACTTTATATTCTTCTATGACAATTCATTTACCCCTAGACATTGATGGAGCTTGTTTCTTATTATTGATTATTATTCCTACACTTCTATGTTTATAATTGCTAACCAGTTTTATATGTATATCAGCATTTTTGATATTGTATTGCTTAGTTTACTAATAAACACTTTTAGTTATAGTACCACCAGACTCCAACGTATCATTCCATTTCTGCTGGTCTGTTAACCCAGTTACGGAGTACGTAACACAATCTATAGATATTTTTTATGTCATTAACAATATATAAAATACATTGTGTCATGATCAATATTAAAATGTGCATTTTGTCTCAATAACAGACTTGGAAATGTTGAATTTGGTCCCTGTCTCCATTCCTCCTGTAATCCACAACCAGCTCCATTGTTTTTGTCACAATGATGGAGAGGTTTTCTTGTCACCACTGTGTCAGGAGATGACTTCTTCTCTGTAGACTGCCTCGTTATTATTTGGGATTCGGCCGATCAATGTAGTGTGGTCAGCAAATTTAATTAGCAGATTGGAACCCGCCACGGCAGCCCCACAGTGCACTATGTACTAATTGCAAAGCTACGAAATTGCATGTGAATAGCTTCCCCTCCCCCAACTCCACTCTTTTTGCCTCACCAGCAGACTGGGGCATCTCACATCTCGCTGCCTCCGCCAGGACATTAAACTGTGAACAACTGTGGTCAGGGACTGATCTCTGAGGTACTCCAAACGCTACCTCCTTCCAGTCTGAAAACGACCCACTCATCCAGACACACACTACCGGCAGTTTATCGATCTCCAACGAAAAAGCCTAATCACCTACTCCTGAGGGTCAATACCATTGCTGACTCTGAGTTTACCACCGTCAAATGCCGGGAGGGACATAATAATCAGAAAGTCTCTAGTCACAGCCGTGTAAATAAAATGTGATCTCAGTGGGTGTGTGGCGCATGCTCAGAATGCGAAGGAGACAGACAAACTGAGCCAAGTCACAAACTGATGAAGGGGAGGAATAATCCATTTTGATACACAGAGGGAAGCAAAGAGTTTGATATTGTGCCTGATACCGGAACTGTGGCCAGTTAAAAGACTATGTACACTAGACAGGCCACTCGGCCCATCTTGTCCCTGCCCATGTTTCTGTTCCATATCAGTATATAAAAATATATCCCTGCCGTTCCCCCTTGATCTCCCTGAGATGACAGGTTGCAACTAGTCACCACTCTATGGGATAGGAGATTTGTTATGTACCCCGTAACTGGGAGTTTAAACAGCAGAGAAAGAAGAATCTATGGGATAGGAGATTTCCCTTGAATTTCACAGAATCATAGAAATCTACAACACATTACAGACGCTTTGGTCCACAGTGTTCTGCCAATCATGTAACTTATTCTAGAAACTGCTTAGAATTACCCTGCCGCATCGCCCTCTATTTTCCTAAGCTCCATGTACCTATCTAAGAGTCTCTTAAAAGACCCTATTGTATCCGGCTCTATCACTTGCTGTCAGTGCATCCCACACACACACCACTCTTTGCTTAAAGAACTTAGCTCTGATATCTCCTCTGTACATACTTCCAAGCAGCTTAAACCTATTCCCCCTCGTGTTAGCCGTTTCAGCCCTGGGAAAAAGCCTCTGGCTATCCACACAACCAATGCCTCTCATCATCTTATACCCCTGCATGAATTCCCTGCATGATTTTCTCCAGGCTGAATAAGACGATGAGCTCACTAAGGTTTTGATATTCTTCAGGGCTCTGGACGAAGTTGGTTAAACTCCTTCTTCCCTGCTCTTTTCAAAGTTGTGGGTCATTTTCACCAATTTTAAAGGATTGTGCCTCAGACAGCTGGGTTGTTGCAATTGTTACATACCAGCAGCAATAGATCACTAATGGAGTCTGGTTTCGATGTTAAAACCACTATCTTGGCATTAGACATTTTGAAGATCTCTTCATTGATAATCGCTTCGCTTCTTTTCAGCAGCTCTCCGTTAAGTTCAACCTGCCTAACACTCACTTTTTCAGATATCTCCAAATCCGACACTTTACTGCTCCTTTAATTCCTAACTTTCCTGAAATGCCTGCGAAAAATGCTATGGACCTATTTATTTCCATTAATCCAGTAGGTAAAGGTTTAATTTCAATTATCCGAGATAAACTAGCAGCCTTACGACGGGCCCCTGTGGATAAAATTAAAATGGCCTGGGAGCAGGATTAAAAAATATCTCCTTATCCGAGGAGAGCTGGGACTCAGTTCTCCCTTTGTGCTCGCCATTGCCTCTTACAGTTTAAGATTGTTCATAGAGCCCATATGTCTAAATCTAAACTATCTCGATTCTACCCTGGCATTAGTCCGCTCTGTGATAAATGCAAGAGGGGCGTGGCCTCTCTCATCCATATGTACTGGTTCTTTCCTAGTTTGGAGAAATTCTAGAAAGATGTCTTCACTACATTATCGGGTATTCTGAATCAGCACCTAGAACCTAACCCCCTTAATTGCTCTGTTCGGTTTTTGGGGCGAGACAGATTTATGTCTGGGGTCTGACCAAATGCCGAATACTATCCATTGCCTCTCTCCTGGCGAGACGCTTGATCCTCCTTAGATGGAGAGATGTTTGCCCCGCCCACTCATGCGCAATGGCTTAACGACATTATGGCCTGCTTGGACCTCGAAAAAATTCATTATTCAGTTCTTAATTCGGATCTAAAGTTCCATAAGGTCTGGGGACCTTTTATCGAGTACTTTCATAACCTTCCCTCTTGACTAGGGTTTTTTTTTTCTTTTTTTTCCCTTCTTTTCGGTCCCTTGCTTTCAGCTCCCTTTTTTTTCTGGTAGTAGGCATTATTATCCTCTGTTGCTAAGTGTATTCACAGTCTGGGAGTTTGACTGTCCGGACTTATACTCTTTGTACTGTGTGGTGGTTGGTCTGGAGTTGTTGTTGTTTTTTTTTCTTGTGTTGTGGGGCTTGGGGAGGACACTAAGCTCACTTGTCTTTAATTTAGGTGCTTTTTTTGTTAAAGTCTCTTCCTTTGTAGCATATTGTTATTGTATGCTTAATCTTGCACTGTATTAATGCTCCTCATTGGGATTTGGGGTTTTTAATTTTGTAAAATGTTTGAAAAACTAATAAAAAAAAATTTTTTAAAACCCACTATCTTCATTAGTATTGTGACGGGGTCCTGAATGGACCCCCCTATGAACTGTGTTTTTGAAAAAAAGAGAGAGAGAGAGAGAGGAGAGAGAGAGAGAGAGAGAGAGAGAGAGAGAGAGAGAGAGAGAGAGAGAGGAGAGAGAGGAGAGAGAGAGAGAGAGAGAGAGAGAGAGAGAAGAGAGAGAGAGAGAGAGAGGGACTGCTCGGAGATGGTGTTATGGTTTATCTGCAAGTTGTTTACACTTTTACAAGGACACTGTCAGCTTCTGTGTTCTTACAGAGAGAGAAGGGAGGAACTGTTTTGATGGACAGCTGGGGCTCAGCACGGTGAGATAAGTAGGAGGTCCGCTGATTAGACCTCCAGACACATGGTTTTGGACACTGAATGAGCTTTGTTGTGTCCACAGAAAAAGGTGGGGGCTTTGGAAGATCGATCAGGAGCATCGATCAGTGGCTCTCGCAGTGTGAAAAGGCTGTGACCGGTGGGGAGTTATTCGTGGTGCCCATCCCTCGCCTGGGTTAATAACTCCACCACAGAAGAACGGTCCCGGTTTGTAGTGTCACAGTCGGTGACTTCCAAAGGATTTCGGAGGAACGACGGGGACTATCGACGGCGTCCAGCTTACCTGAAGACTCAAAACTCTCCCTCTTTCTCTCTCCATCACTACTCGACTCAATCCCACGAACTGAACCGAACTTCACTCATCACCGTAAGACGGTATCCATTCACCCCGAGGCGTGAAGAAGCTTGGCTTTCCTATTTCCACACACACACACACACACACACACACACACACACACACACACACACACACACACACACACACACACACACACACACACACACACACACACACACACACACACACACATATAATCATTGCTAACCTGTTTGATATATCTGCATTTATATTGCTGTATCGCGTAGTTACTAATAAATAGCATTAGTTTATAGCAATACCAGACTCCACGGTGTTTTCTATTTCTGCTGGTTCTTTGACCCGTCACGGGGTACGTAACAGTATCTACTCCAAATATAAAACATTAAAGGAAATAAACAGAAGTTAACAGTGTTATGCGTATATATAGCTCCCAAACTATCAAGCTTGGGAAACAATGCTTAAAGTCTTCAGATGGTAAAGTGGAAAAGTTCAGTAATCCACGGAATAAGTGAGTGAGAGGAGATATTTGTAAATCCACAGGAACATGTAGAGAGAAGGCAATTACGAAGAATTCCACACACATTCCACGCTGGGTAAACGAAATAACAGTCGCCGAAGATCTGATCCGTCGATCAGTTCCGAAATCCTCTTAGAAATATCACCAGGTGACAGTGACAGGAATATCGTCTTCAAGTGGTTACCACAGAACACCCCGATTCCAGGTAAGGGCCAACAAAAGTGATACCACAGGATACTCCAGCAAATCCACACATATGGATGATACGAAGTGACAGTCACACATCCGTTGTGCACTGCGTGCCGATGATCAGATTAACCCAACGTTTTGGGCATGGAAGAGTTGCAGCCTATAGCAGTCACACGCTGAAGTTCCAACAGCTTGTCTCCCTCTCCCTCTCCCGCTCCCGCTCCCTCAGGCTGCCGCAGCTTGTGTCTGACGTCACAGCGCCGCCTCACTCAGGCACTTAAAGCGACACTCACAGTAAACGAACCTGCGGTCTCGTAACACAAAGCATCTCTAAAGTCTGACAGCAGACTAGCGAGTGAATCTTCGATGGTGCAGAGTCAGAAACCGAAGATTTGCCAGCCTGAGTCAGGGGCTCCAGAGGGAGATGGGGTCCAGAGGAGGAGGACGAATAAGACCAGCAGGATGTGGTTAAAAGTGAAACATTAGAAGCATTTGGAAACTGGTTGATCGAAAAAAAAGGTGGTTAATTTATGCAAAACACAGGTGGAAATCAACAGATCAGGCAGAAATTTTGGAGAAGAATAAATAGAAAACGTTTAGACAGAGCCCCTTCAGCATGCCTAGCCTGTGTACTCCTCTGCTTAGTTGCTGCCTGAATTGCAGAGTGCCTCCAGCGTTTTGTGTGTGTGCGTCTCTGTATTTCCAGCAACTGCAGAAACTCCTGTGTTTTATATCTGCATTTTACTTTGGCATTAGATACACGTTGATATTGAGTATATTGCTTATGGGAGCCGCTTTCTGCGTTAAAACAGCTGCAGATTTTTCTATACACACGATAAAAAGAAATGAGGTATGGACATTGAACCGGTGCTTGCAGAAATGTTTAATGGCACCGTGATTACCCATAGGGCAATGCGTTACGAATTTCACCGGGGCTGAAGCGCCGAAATGCGCAGGCGTCAGGCTGAGGCCGCCCCTGAGTTTCACGCATGCGCGCAGTACACAGAAGCCTTTGAAAATGGCGGTTGCAGGTAAGAGTGATTCTCCGTGTTTTTAACTTAAACACCAACTTTGGGATAATTCCTCTGAATTTCGGACACCGTGGCTAGCAATCCCGGGACAGTCCTGCCTTCTTCCCTCTCTCTCAGCCCCACGATCCGTACACGGGCCCCGGGGAGCATCCGGCTGATGAGGGAATGGGAACCGATGGATCTCTCAGACAGAGCTGAGCTCCAGCTATCTAAATGCAAGGATTGGGAACTCGGAGAAAGGGAACAAAATCTTTTACATCAGCAGTTGAGAAAATCGGCATTAGTACTCTTTTCCGTAGATGCTGCCTGGCCTGCTGAGCTCCTCCAGTATTTTGTGTGTGTTGCTTCCTCTACCTCCTCTTGCTCTGGACTTTTCTACCGGTGAGAACATGTTTTGTCCCATTCTCTCTGGGTACGTAATTATATCAAACACCTTTGCCCTGAGCAATAAGTAGCTTTCACATCACAAATGTGCCAGACTCCAGTGAGACAGAGAACTGCCCTTCCCTTCATATTCATTGGGATTGCATTCACTGAGTTCACCACCCTCAGTCATTGGGGGAGGGTTCAGGGGGAATATTTATGTAGAATACAGAAACTAGTGATGCCTGTTTGCATTTTTTGCTGGAGAATTTGCAAGTGGCAAGAAGTGGAGTGATATTTGGAAATCTGACTTTTTAAAGCATAATTTAGCAAGCAAACGACATATGGACAATGTGAAAAAGCTTTGGTGAGAAAATCCTTCATTGCCCGTTACAGGCCTGCTACATAGGTTGTGTGAGAGTGCAGATGAACTCGATCAAACCCAGAGGAGATCAAAGTTCCTATTGACAGTGATTTGCTAGCTGTGAAAATGAATACCTCTCTATATAAAATTCACTGTGCACATCTTGTCACTGGGTAAAAAATGCACAGTACAAGATTTATCTGCACACTGGTTATTACAAATTAGAGGGGAGATTATTACAAATTAGAGGGGTATTGGAGGGAAGGAGGGGAGACCTCCAGTGTCCCTGATGCCCTCCCCTACAAGATGTGCATCCAGCTGCAGCTTGTAACCCTGCACTTCAATGAGCTGCTTGAAATGGGTGAATTCCAGATCATCCAGCAGTTGGAGGGGGTGATAGATATGACATGAAGAGAGGTGAGTTACTCCCAAGCTGCAGGACAGATGAAACTGAGTGAGAATCAAGAGGGGGAATGAGGTTAAATATCCATCGCAGAGTTCTCTTGTGGCCATTTCACACAACAACAGGTGGACCACTTTAGAAGCTGTTGGGGGATATTACCTGGCAGAGGAAAGTCAAAAGGCTGATAGGGGATTCGTTAGTTAGAGGAACAGAACAAGAGGGGACGAATATCCTAGTGGTAAGGCTTGCTAGTGGTAGTGAGCAGGGGAGGGGGTGATGTGGTTAAAATAAGCTGTAGGGGGAATGGGAGCCAGAATGACAGAACAGATAGTGGAGAGGGTGAATTGAATTGACTTTATTAGATACATACTTCATAAACATGAGGAGTAGAAATATTTACCTTACATCTCCATCTAAATGTGCAATGTATAATTTATAGTAGTTTATAATAGATAGTTTGCTCATAGGACAGTCAATATAACATGGAAATGCAATTGTATCAGCATGAATTAATCAGTCTGATGGCCTGGTGGAAGATGATGTCCCGGAGCCTGTTGCTCCTTTTGCTGTGATGCCATTTCCTGGATGGTAGCAGCAGGAACAGTTTGTGGATGGGGTGAATTGGGCCTGTTTGTCCCTGATATTCGTTGGGCCCTTTTTACACACCTGTCCGTGTAAATGTACTGAATCGTGGAAAGTAGATTGTGCAATGTATAATTTCCTTGTTTATATTTAGAGACATGTTTTGGTGTATAAAATGATGAGGGGTATTGAGCGTGTGAGTGGCCAGAGGAGTGTTTTTTTCCCCCAGGGTTGAAATGGTTAATGCCGCTTTTCCACACTCCCATAGACCCTTTGTCCATCTCCTGAGTAAATAGAGTTTGAAAAATATTTAAGATCTCCCCCATCTGCTTTGTTTCCACACGTGGATTGTCATTCCGGTCTTCCAGAGGACCAACTTTGTGCCTTGCAATCCTTTTGCTCTTAATCTATCACTAGAATCCCTGAGGATTATCCTTCACCTTTTCTGTGACAGCAACCTCATGCCATCTTTTAGCCATCCTGATTTATTTCTTATGTGTTCTCTTCCATTTCTTATACTCCATAAGAAACTGACTGCCTATCCCTGTTATGCAATTCCATTTTGTGCTTTACCAGGGTCTCAATATCTCTTGAAATCCAAGTTTCCCTACAGTTTCTATCTTTACCTTTTATTCGGACATACCCGCTTACTACTTTCAAAATTTTGCTTTGAAGGCCTCCCATTTACCAAGCACACCTTTGCCATAAAGCAGCCTGTCCCAATCCACAGTTGCCAGATCCTAGTGTTGATTCCAGGTGTTGATCCATGTCCTGAACACATCCGCCTTTCCTACGCTGCTCCTTGTATTGAAATATACAGGGCTCAGCATATTCACTGTACCATGCTCAACTTTTTCATTCCTGACTTTGTCTGAGGCCTGAACAACATCTGTCTCCACAACCTCTCCACTATCTGTTCTGTTATTCAGGCTCCCATTCCCCCTGCAACTTTAGTTTAACCCTCCTTACCCCCACCTCCCACCATGCATATCATTCACCCCTTTGGCTTTCCTCTCCCAGAACAATAAAAAGGAGGTGCATACCAGGTAAAGGCAGATAGGAACAAATGGGGTACTTATGAAATACAGGAAATTCAAGTGAACACTTATGAAAGAAACAAAAGAAGGCATGAGGTTGCCCCAGCAGACAAGGTGAAGGAGAATCCTCAGGGATTCTGCAGACTTGTTAAGAGCAAAAAGGTTGCAAGGGAAAAAAATAATTCTCTGGAAGATCAGAATGGTAATCCATATGAAGGGATAACATAGACTTGGGGAGATTTTTTTTTGCATCCGTATTTACTCAAGAGATGAACACAGAGTCTATAGAAGTGAGGCAAAGCCGCATCAACTTCATGGACCCTGTACAGATTACAGAGGTGGAGGGGTTTGCTGTCTTGAGGCAAATTAGTGTGGATCAATCCCCAGGGCCTGTCAAGTTGTTCACTAGGACCCTGCAGAAGACAAGTGCAGAAATTATTGGGGCCTAAGCACAGATATTTAAATCATCATTAGTGACAGGTGAGGTACTGGAGGATTGGAGGACAGACAACGTTGTTCTGCTGTTCAAGAAAGGCTGTAAAAATGAACTAGGAAATTATACGTTGGTGGGCTTGACATCAGAACTGGGAAAGTTATTGGAATGTGTGTGCAGGGACCAAGTATATACTGTAAATATTTGGATAGGTGTGGACTGATAAAGGATAGACAGCATGGCTCTAGCCAATCTTTCAGAGTCTCTCGAGGAAGTTATCAGGGAAGTGGATGAAGGCAAGGCAGTGGATGTTGTCTACATGAACGTCAGCAAGGCACTTGACAAAGTCTCATATGGGAGGTTGGTCAAGAAGGTTCAGTCACTCAGCAGTCAAGATTAGACAGTAAATCGGATGAGACACTGTCTTTGGGAGAAGCCAGAGTGTGGTAGCCGATGGTTGCCTCTCTGACTGGAGGCCTGTGTCTAGTGGTGTGCCACAGGGATCAGTGCTGGATCTGTTGTTGTTTGTCATCTACATCAGTAATCTGGATTATAGTGTGGTTAACTGGATCAGCAAATTTGTGGATGACAACAAGACTGGGGGTTTAGCGGACTGCAAGAAGACTATCATGGCTTGCAGTGTGATCTGGATCAGGTGGGAAAATGGTTTTAGAAATGGAAAATGGAATTTAATGCAGACCAGTGTGAGTTGTTGCACTTTGGTATGACCTACCAAGGGAGGTCTTTCACAGTGACTGGTCGGGCACGGAGGAGTGTTGTAGAAGAAAGGGACCTGGGAATACAAGTCCTTAATTCACTGAAAGTGGTATCACAGGTAGATAGGGATGGAAAGAATGATTTCAGCCCATTGCCCTTCATGAACCAAAGTACTGATAACAATAGATGGATGTTATGTTGACTTCTAGAAGACATTGGTGAGGCCTAATTTGAAGTATTGTGTACAGTTTTGGTCACCTACCTACAGGAAAGATGTAAAAGAAGTTCAGAGATTTCAGAGAAAATTCACAAGGATGTTGCCATGTCTGGAGGACTTAGGTTATAAGGAAAGATTGAACAAATCAGGACTTTATTCCTTGGAATGCAGAAGATTGAGGGGAGATTTGATTGTGATAGAGAGGCACAGATAGTGTTAATGCAAGCTGGCTTTTTCCACGAAGATTGGGTGGGACGACAACCAGAGGCCATGGGTTAAGGGTGAAAGGTGAAATGTTAAGGGGAACATGAGAGGAAACTTCTTCACACAGACAGTTATCCGAGTGTGGAATGAGCAGCCAGCACGAGTGGTGCATGTGAGCTCGATTTCAACATTTAAGAGGTTTGTGTTGGTACCTGGATGGTAGAGGTGTGGGAGTGGGCAATTTAAATAGTTCAGCACATACTAGATGGCCCAAAGGGCCTGTTTCTGTGTTGAAATTTTTTATGACTGTGACAACAACCTGAAATAATAGAAAAATTCACTCTAACCCCCTTTTGACAGCTGTGAGGACCAACCAGTCATTTCAGCAGGAATTTTTATGTGGCGTTTAAACTGTGGCACTTTAAGTTAATAATACATAAAAGAAGATCCCAGCTGCACGTCAAGAAAAACTATTTGTGTGAGACTGTTTCAGTTACTGTGGGGCCAGGCACCCATGCAGCTCAGCAGGAACAGGGAATAATACCAATGGAGAGAGTCAAACTGAGCCGGTCACAAATTGGAGATGGCAGAAATGCCCCATTCTTATACAGACAGGAAGAGCATCAGAGAGATTGATGGTCATTCCAGATACCAGCACTCTGCCCAGTCAGGAGATGATTTCTCTGTCCAACTTGGCTTCAACCTCATTGTAACAGTGTGATACCAGATCAAACCTTGGCAACTCAAGTAATCTCATCTGTAATGTTGTCCTACACCCATTGATGGATTTTGTAAATCTTTTTACAGGTTAAAAACGAGAAGGAATTCATTTCCAGGAAGCTCAAACATGGCACACCAGTTTCGTTGTCTCTGTCTAGATATTTAAGGAGCAAGGGATTCAATCAACCATCCTTCCGGCTCAGACTGTGGGGAGGGATTCACTCGATCATTTGACCAACTGGCAAGACCATCATTTTGCACAGGAGAAAGGCCGTTCTCCTGCTCAGTGGGAATGGATTCACTCGGTTATCACAATTGAAGGTACATCAGCAAGTTCACACTGGACAAGGCCATTCATCTGTTCTGTGTGTGAGAAGGGGTTCAGTCGGTCATCCCACCTGTGAACACACCAATCAGTTCACAGCACATCGGGCAGAGGCTGGTCATCTGCTGAATTTCTGGGAAAGGATTCACTCTGTCATCTGACCTAATGGCTCACCAGCGAGTTCACACCAGGGAGCGGCCGTTCACCTGCTCAGTCTGTGAGAAGACATTCACTCGGTCATCCACCCTCCTGAGTCACCAGCGAGTTCACACTGGGGAGAAGCCATTCACCTGCTCAGTCTGTGGGAAGGGATTCAGTCAGTCATCCACCCTACTGGTACATCAGCGAGTTCACACTGGGGAGAAGCTGTTCACCTGCACAGACTGTGGAAAGGGATTCACACTGTCATCCCGCCTACTGGTACATCAGCAAGTTCACACTGGGGAGAAGCCGTTCACCTGCTCAGTCTGTGGGAAGAGATTCACTCATTTATCCCACCTACAGAGTCACCAGCGAGTTCACACTGGGGAGAAGACGTTCACCGGCTCAGAATGTGGGAAGAGATTCACTGACTCTTCCACCCTACAGAGACATCAGCGAGTTCACACTGAGGAGAAGCCATTCTCCTGCTCAGTCTGTGGGAAGACATTCACTCAGTTATCCCACCTACAGAGTCACCAGCGAGTTCACACTGGGGAGAAACCGTTCATCTGCTCAGAATGTGGGAAGAGATTCACTGACTCTTCCGCTCTACAGAGACACCAGCGAATTCACTCTGGGGAGAAGCCGTTCACATGCTCAGTCTGTGGGAAGAGATTCACTGACTCTTCCACCCTACAGAGACATCAGCGAGTTCACACTGGGGAGAAGCCGTTCACCTGCTCAGAATGTGGGAAGAGATACACTGACTCTTCCACCCTACAGAGTCATCAGCGAGTTCACACTGGGGAGAGGCCGTTCACCTGCTCAGTGTGTGGGAAAGGATTCACTTGGTCATCCGACTTACGGAGTCATCACCGAGTTCACACTGGGGAGAAGCCGTTCACCTGCTCAGTCTGTGGGAAGAGATTCACTCAGTTATCAAACCTACAGAGTCACCAGCGAGTTCACACTGGGGAGAGGCCATTCACCTGCTCAGAATGTGGGAAGAGTTTCACTCTGTTATCCCACCTACAGAGACACCAGCGAATTCACACTGGGGAGAAGCCGTTCACCTGTTCAGAATGTGGGAAGAGATTCACTGACTCTTCCACCCTACAGAGACACCAGCGAATTCACACTGGGGAGAAGCCATTCACCTGCTCAGAATGTGGGAAGAGATTCACTGACTCTTCCACCCTACAGAGACATCAGCAAGTTCACACTGGGGAGAAGCCATTCACCTGCTCAGAATGTGGGAAAGGATTCACTCAGTCATCTGACCTGCAGAAACACCATCCAGTACACACTGGGGAGAAGCCGTTCACCTGCTCAGTCTGTGGGAAGGGATTCACTCAGTCATTCACCCTACAGAGTCACCAACGAGTTCACACTGGGGAGAAGCCGTTCACCTGCTCAGTCTGTCGGAAGGGATTCACTCAGTCATCCACCCTACAGAGTCACCAGCGAGTTCACACTGGGGAGAAGCCGTTCACCTGCTCAGAATGTGGGAAGAGATTCACTCACTCTTACAACCTACAGAGACACCAGCGAGTTCACACTGGGGAGAGGCCATTCACCTGCTCAGAATGTGGGAAGGGATTCACTCAGTCATCTCACCTACAGAGTCATCAGCGAGTTCACATTGGGGAGAAGCCGTTCACTTGCTCAGTCTGTGGGAAGGGATTCACTCAGTCATTCACCCTACAGAGACATCAGCGAGTTCACACTGGGGAGAAGCCGTTCACCTGCTCAGTCTGTGGGAAGAGATTCACTCAGTCATCGCACCTGCAGAGTCATCAGCGAGTTCACACTGGGGAGAAGCCGTTCACCTGCTGAGAATGTGGGAAGGGATTCACTCAGTCATCGCACCTACTGGCACACCTGTCAGTTCGCAATGGGGAGTGGCCATTGTTATGAATCCCTAGGTTTTGTTTGCTGTGGACTGTTATTTCGAGAGAGAGGGAGAGATAGAGATTAAGAAGGTGAATCAGTCTGACTTGCAGCTTGTTTACATCGCTCGCAGCTTTGTTTAGTTTTAACCGAGGACAAAGACACTCAGAGTCAGGTGGAGATGAAGGAGGAAAAATGGAAGGATCAAAACCAGGGAACTAGTGGCCAAGGGTCACTATTTAGAAGTTTCCTTTGCCCATAAGGGTGGGTTAATTATCAATTCACCATATATCGAATGTGTGGTTGTCCCCTCATTTGATCCATAGGAGTGGATCTGATTAGGGATATCCTGTGGAGACCACTTATGTGTTAACCCTTGCCTGGCTGTGGTGTGGTCATTCATTTGAAGATGATACCCCTTATGACGAGTAACTTTTGGTGATAATTTGTATGTACATTTGTAAAGATGATGGATAAAATCTACAGTGACTGTTCTCTCATTTTACCACCATGGAATCTGTGGAATTCGACATAATTGCCTTCTCTCAACATTTACCCTGGATTACAAATATCTTTCTCTCATCACGTATTCCATGGTTGAACTGAACTTTAATACTTTACCATCTCAAGACTCCAAGCCCTGAGCTCAATAGTTTGGGAGTTATATTTACACACATATATACACATAACACTCATGAGGAAATCTGCAGATGCTGGAAATTCAAACAACACACACAAAATGCTGATGGAACACTGCAGACCAGGCAGCATCTATAAGAAGTACTGTCGACGTTTCGGGCCGAGACCCTTCGTCAGGACTAACTGAAAGGAAAGATAGAAAGAGATTTGAAAGTAGTTGGGGGAGGGTGAAATGCAAAATGATAAGAGAAGACCTGAGGGGGTGGGATGAAGCTGAGAGCTGGAAAGGTGATTGGCGAATGTGATACAGAGCTGGAAAAGGGAAAGGATCATGGGATGGGAGGCCTCGGGAGAAGGATAAGTAGGCGGGGGGGGGGAGCACCAGAGGGAGGTGGAGAACAGGCAGACAACTAAACATGTCAGGTATGGGGTAAGAAGGGTAGGAGGGGCATTAACGAAAGTTAGAGAAGTCAATGTTCATGCCATCAGGTTGGAGGCTACCCAGCTGGTATATAAGGTGTTGTTCATCCAACCTGAGTTTGGATTCGTTTTGACAGAGGAGGCCATGGATAAACATATCAGAATGGGAATGGGACGTGGAATTAAAATGTGTGGCCACTGGGAGTAGTCTGTTGCTGCTGGTTCATTTTTAAAGCGTTACGGTTTGTAACAAAATGGGGCTGCGTCTGGGATATGAACACATTTAAGGATTTATTTATTATCGATATCATTTGGAAATCCCTATTGATTTATTTGTGCCTGGAAAATCAGCAGCAATGGATTTTGATAGATATCTGGAAGTGTGAACCTCTCAGGCATTAGAGGACACCAGAAGGATTGAGTTGTTGAGTATTGCTAAAACGTTAAAACTTGCTAAGGTGAAATTGACAATGAGGAGGGCAGAGATGCAGAGGATAAAAGCTGAACATTATGTATCCGAGGGTGTGTTTAAAGTGGATGAGTTGGAGGTGTTTCCTGAAAGTAAACCTCGTGAGCTTGAGCTCCAGTAGAAGTTAGAAAAATTCAAGATGGAGGTTGTGGAAATGCAGAGGCAGTTAAGCAGACAGAAAATTATCTTACAAAGTGTAATTAAGGGGAAGGCTTAGCAAGCCTATTCTGCCTTGACAGTTGCTGAAGCAGCTGATTATTTTTTTATTTATGCTGCGCGCGCCCCCCCCCCCCCCATTGTCGCTACTGGGCTATAAACGTGCAGGAGCAGTGTGTAGTTCAGTGCTTTGTTCAAGGACACATACGCTGCCTCGGCTGAGGCTCAAACTCATGACCTTCAGATCGCTAGTTCAACACCTTAACCACATGGTCACGCACCACACATTATGACCTCGTGAAGCAGGCTGCGCTCAAAGCTGATGAGTTGGTCCCACAAGCATACAGGCAAAAGTTTAGAAATTTGAAGAAATCTGTGAGCCAAACTTATATGGAATTTGCTTATGAGAAATTTGTTTGTATTGCCCGCTGGTGCACATATAAAAATGTACATGATGATTTTAACAGCTTGAAAGAGTTGGTTTTAATTGAAGAATTCAAAAAGTGTGTCCCTGATGACATAAAGACGTATTTAGATGGAAATTATGCTGCCACTATGCAGGAGTCTGCTAGATTAGCAGATCAGTTTGCTTTAACCCATAAGGTTATGTTTACCCTGAATAAGAGTTTTGAAAAGAGTAGCAGGGATAACCAGGGTAAACCAGAAATTAATGCTGGGATTTGTCACACTTGTCAAGTTTTGGCTAAACCTAATAAGGTCATCCCAGTGGCCCCACTCCAGCCTATACCTGCATTCGGTGAACCGTTTTCCAAAGTTATAGTGCTTTGTGTTGGCCTATTGCCAAAGACTAAAGCTGGCCATCAGTATCTGCTAACTATTATGTGTACTGCATCCAGATTCCCAGAGGCAATACCTCTCAGAAATATTAAAGCTAAAACTGTGGCAAAGGCTCTTACCGAGGTTTTTTTTTTACTTTATTCGATTTGCCTCAAGAAATCCAGTCTGATCAAGGAAGTAGTTTTACATCTGGGTTATTCCAGCAGGTAGTTTATGAACTGGGAGCAAAACAAATTACATCATCTACATACCATCCGGAACCACAAGCGGCTTTAGAAAGATTTCACTCTACCCCCAAAACAATGATTAAGACATACTGTGTTGAAAATGGAAACGACTTTTGTTCGCAGTAAGAGAGTCGGTTCAGGAATCATTGGGCTTTACTCCATTTGAACTTGTATTTGGTCGCAGAGTGAGGTGAGCTTTGACCTTGTAAAAGGAGCGGTGGATTGATGGGGATGTACATGTTAATTTGTTAGACTATGTTTTAAAGTTCAAAAATAAACTACACCAATTCTGTAGTCTAGCGAGACAAAACTTGAGGATTTCTCAAAACAAAATGAAGTGTTGGTTTGAGAAGCAGGGTTGCGAAAGAAAATACCGGGTGGGGGATAAGGTGCTTGCCTTATGTTGACGAATCCACTTCAGGTGAAATTCAATAGACCGTATGAAATAGTCTCTCAATTTAATGATGTGAATTATGTTATTACAACACACGACCGATGTAAACTAACACAGCTGGTACACATAAATATGATAAAGCCTTATTTTGACAATCAGGCACCATCTGTGAATGTTGTTGTCAAAATATATGAATCTGGCAACCCTGAGAATGAAACAATTGACTCGTCTGAGACTTTTCACAAGCCGAACATGGTCCCAGTTAGACTAATGAACTCCGTTGTTCCAGAAAACATTGATAACAGGTTGTCTCATCTGCAGCCAAAGCAACAACAACAGCTGAAGGAATTAATTCTGATGTTTAAAGATTTATTTCCCGATGTTCCCAAGCAAACCGCGGTCTCAGTACATGACGCAGATATTGGTCAAGCCAAACCGATTAAACAACACCCATATTGCATGAACGTAGAAAATGTATATTGGCTGAGCAATATGTAAGTGTGGAAACAGATTCAGTAGGTCTCAGAGGCACTGATTATGGGAAGGTAAATGCAGTAACAAAAACAGATGCCTATCCTATCCCTAGGGTGGATGATTGCATCGATAAGGTTGGAATAGCTAATTTCTTACAAAGATTGATCTGTTGACAGGGTATTGGTGTGTTCCATTGACGGACAGAGGTAGAGAAATTTCTGCATTTGTGACACCATCTGGGTTGTATGAATACAATGTTTTGCCTTTTGGAAAGAAAAATGCTCCAGGAACATTCCAGAGAATGATTGATTTTGAAATTCGAGGGTTAGAACACACAGATGTCTATATTGATGACTGAGTCACAGGGAGTGACACTTGGGAAGAGCGTATCTCTGCAGTAGAAAAGCTGTTTGACAGGCTTTCCCAGCCCAGCCTTACAGTTAACTTGGCTAAGAGTGAATATGGCCATGCCACTGTGACCTGTCTTGGCTGTGTTGTAGGCTCCTGTTCAGGCAAAAGTCCAGGCAATTTCTCAAGTTCCTATTCTGACTGCTAAGAAGGCTCTTAGAAGGTTTCTGGAAATGGATGGATATTATCGTAAGTTCTGTAAGAACTTTGCTGCTATCACTCTTCCTCTGACTAATCTCCTGAAGAAGGGTGAAAAGTTTGTTTGGACTGAACCTTGTCAGGAGGCATTTGATCGATTGAAAGTTATTATTTGAGATTAGGCCAATCAATGTAGTATTCTCAGCAAATTTAATTAGCAGATTGGAGTTGTGGGTGGCAACACAAGTCATGGGTGCACAGAAAGTAAAGGAGAGGGCTAAAGAGACAACCCTGTGGGTTACGTGTCCTGAGGGTCAGCGAGACAGAGGAGATGGAGCCCACTGTTACTACCTGCTGGCGATCTGACAGGAAGTCCAGGATCCAGCTACACAAGGCAGGATGAAGGCCGAGGTCTCTGAGCTCCTTGTCAATACTTCATGCCTTTGTATGGCTACTGCTCTGCCCATGACTGCAAGGAACTGCAGATAACTTTGGAGAGCAGAGAACATCAGAGAAACAAGCCTCCACTCCATGGACTCTCCCTACACTTCCCCTTCCTTGGAAAAGCAGGCCATGTACACAAAGAACCTCATAACCTGGACATTCTTGCTGCAAACCCGCTCCCACCTTGGCAGAGAGATACAAAAGCCTTAAAGGTGTACCTGGTGTACCACCAGGCTGAAGGATGGCTTCCTGTCTGTGGTTATAAGCCAAATGAATGATAAAATGGACTCGGCCTCACAATGTAACTCGACGTGACCCTGCACCATATGTCTATCTGCACTGCACTTTCTCTGCAGCCATAATGCTTTGTTACAGTTATTTTTTTGTTGTATATGAGCTCAATGTACTGTTGTAATGGATCGATCTGTGTGGATGGTACATCAGGCAAGATTTTCACTGTAGCTCAGTACGTGATGATAATAAACACATTCCCCACTTTAATTGTGTGGAAATATTAGACAGACTGAGCTTCTGCTCCGGAACCACAGAAGGAAACTGACCTATTGTCATTTCTGTGGAAAGCAAATATATGGAAAATGCTTCAATCTCTCATTACGATCTGCAGTAACTGGGATCAGGTGACCAGTGGTGGGCTCCCATATCAATATCAGAATCAAGTTTAATAGCACCGGCATATGCCATGAAATTCGTTGTCTCTGCGGTAGCAGTAGAACCTAATTCTTAACAAAAGATTTTAACAATTGTGATTTAAAATAAGTATATATATAGTACAAAAATAGAAAAAAATAAAAATGTTGTAAACTATTCTAATTGTGTAAATGTAATAAACTATTTTAATTGTGTGGAACTATTTGATCCGGATGTCACTGCGTTGAATGAAGGGTACAAAGGTGAAGCTACACGTACACGTAGAGCAGTGACCCGCAAATGCTGCAGATCTGCAGAAAAACGTGAACGGGAAACGGGATCAGGTGACGGGTGGAGGGACTCCCACCTGAACCGGTGACTCTGCTCCTCTCACCTCACACACTGCCCGACCCATCCGCCGCATTCCCCACATTATTCCATATTTACACCAGATACATGTCTACTTTTCCACACCATATCTACCCCGATCCCTTTCCCTCCACCCCCAGGTCACAGAGTCACGGGCTCGATTCCCATTCCCTTTTTCAGATACTGGGATCCCTGATTCAACCGCTAAAGATGCTGTGCATATCAATGTGTTCACCTCTCAGTCCTCGACTCTCTAAATGACATTTTGAGTTATCACATTTGATCTTTCTTCAGGTTATGACCCCACCGCTCCAGGGATCAGTCAGGTGAATCTTCATTGCACTCTCTATAGCAAATACTCTCTAACCTCTTTGTTCATCCTCTATGGAATTAATTTCCATCTTCTGCAGCCCCGTGTTGCCCCCACCACTCACCTCCCACCCTTGTCACTATTTTCACCTTCCACCTCCTCCCTCACCTGGATCCACCTCTCACTCCCCAGCTCTTGCCCCATCCCCACCCCTCACCTCTTTTCTCTGACTAATTCCCATCCACTCTCAGTCCAGAGGGAGGGTCTCAGCCCGAAATGTTGACGGTCCATTTCCCTCCACAGATGCTGCCCGACCCACTGAGTTCCTCCGGCAGTTTGTTCTTTGGTCTGTATAACCCGTGTTAATATGGGGAGCGGGATTTTACAGCATATTGCAGGGTTGGGGTTAATGGACTTTTCGGTGAGACAAAAACATTAATCACGGGTTTCATCACTGAATCCAGTGTTGTGAGATGTAAAGTCCCCTGTATTGTGTCCGGCTGTGCCGTGTTGTTAGTGGAATGGGCAGCGTGGTGTTCGTCTCGATTCGGGTCACAACACCAGAATTGCCAGCGGGGTCCACACACAGTGTATTAGTCAACAGAAAACCTCTCGTCCCTGCAGTCTTTGTCTCCTGGTAAACTCAACACCCTGACAGTGTGGATCATAGACACCCCTTCCTCTCAGAGTCAGGGAATCATTCAGACAGCTGATCGCAGAGAGGAATTATATTTATTGGTCATTAAAGTTCACCCAAATTCGTTTGGACGGATTTGATGTGGAGTTCGGGGTGTCACAGTGAAAGGGCCGGACTGTCGAACTCTCTCCGTTGTCCAAACATCCTTCCAGGTGAGGCGACACTTCACCTGTGAATCTTCCGGGATCGCCTGTTGTGTCCGCTGCTCCCGATGCGGCCGCCTCGACACTGGTGACACCGGCTCCTCCGCAGCTGTACCGGGTAGGAATGTTTTTTAACGGGTTTCGATATTTTTCTTCCCATTTGTGCGAGAGGGGTGGGTTTTGGGGGTTGATGATAGGGATGCCGTCCTTTTTGATGCGGGGGGTGGGGAGGGAGTTTCATTTTTTTCTCTCTCTGAACGACTTTCATGCTTTCTTTGTTTCGTGGTTCTCTGGAGAAGGAAAAAACAGCGTTATTTATGAATACCTGCTTTGATAATAAATTAACCTTTGAACTCTCCACTCCGAGCGGGACTTCCTGGTGTCCAAACATTTCAATTCCGATTCCCATTCCCGTTCCGACGTGTCATCCCAACCCTTGCCAAGATGAGGTCACCCTGAGGGTGCAGGATCAGCAACTTATATTCCTTCTGGGTGCCCCCACCCAACCTGATGGCATGAATATCGATTTCCCCTTCCGGTGAACAAATTTACCTCACACCCCTCCCTCCCACTCCCTCTCATCCTCTCTGTCTTTGTACGTCCTCTCACCTACTTATCACTTCACTCTGGGTCCACTGCTCCATCCCTTTCTCAATATATTGAAGTGTACCTGTGAGTGTCGATACTCAAAATATCCTCACACGTCAGGTGTTACATGGTTCGAACTTTGTACATCCTGTTTAGTGTTTAAATATATAAAAAGTTAAAGAAGCTTGAATCTTTACATAAATTATTATCGCAACTATACGAATAGAAAATATTGTGTTTTGGAAGTGACAAATGTTAACGGGAGGAGAGCAACCATTTGGGAGGTTTGGAAATGCATTTCATCTCGTTCATTGCCACACTAAATTACTCTTTTTCCTATCAACACAAAGAGAAAAAGAGCCTCTTTTCAATCAACTACAGTTGGTGGAGCGAGGCCAAGGAGTTAATCAGCTTCTAATGATATGAAATGACGTAAAACTAGTTTGTAGCCTAGAATTTTTTTTCCATTTGGCTTCCAAAACAAAACTAAATTTATCCATGTGTAGAAGAGGATTTTGGATGATTACCTTGAATATCTCATCAAAATCAGGCCGAAGATGAGCGAGCACTGAATTTTTCTTTCATTATTTTCGACGCTTAAACATAGGTTTCGATGTTCATTCCGTGCTTAATATAGCTCCTTCCTGGTATCCAATGGTACCCATTGGAAAGAGCGGAAAAATGCTTGCATTTGTGTACAGGTATTTCCCAGCTTCTTTGGACAACGGGTCGAGTGAGAAAGAATTTCACAAATACCTAAATTAAAAACAATCACAACTCCAGGATTTCACCAAAAACGATAAAATATCCTAATGTTATGAGTGGTATTTTTCCCCACCAGCCAACACCCCCTCTTCCGTAAAATTCTCTCAATTTAATATCCGGGGTTGTTAAATTCCGTGCTTGTTTATTTTGACTTTTTTACAGAGGTGTCGGAGCGGCTCTCCGGTGAGCTCTGGTAGCACTGCACCCCTGAATGTATGAGACAGTACAGTGTTAAATGCAAAACCCTGAACAGTGTCGATTATCAGAGGGATCTTAGACTCCAAGTTCATCTCTCCCTGAAAGAGACTGCACAGATTGATCGGGTCGATAAGAAGGCAAATGGCATGGTTGTCTTTATCAGTTGAAGCATTGAGTTCAAAAGTCGGGAAGTTGTGTTGCAGCTTTGTAAAACTAGTTAGACCACATCTGGAGTGTTTCATACAGTTCTGGTCGCCCCCATTCTCGGAAGGATGTCGGGGCTTTGGAGAGGGCGCAGAAGAGGTTTACCAGGACACTGCCTGGATTAGAGGGCATGAGCTATAACAAGAGGCTGGACAAACTTGTGTTGTTTTCTCCAGAGCGGCGCAGGCTGGGGTGAGACTGGATGGACGTTTTTCAGATTACGAGAGGAATAGATAGAGTGGACAGACGATATATTTTTCCTGGGTTTTGAAATGTCGAATACATTTAAAGTGAGAGGAGATGTGAGGGGCGTCTGTTTATTTCCACAGAATGCTGGGGAGCTGGAGTCTATGCCTGGGATGTTAGACCCCACCGGTCACGTGATCCCATTTGCCCCTCCCATTTAACCGCAGATGTAACGATCTCTTTGTGCATGTTCACAATCTCCAGGTGGGCGGTCACGCATCCTCCATGTTGTGTTGGGAAATCTGATGTTGGCCACTGAGTCCCGTTAACTTCCCCCGAACTCGCCTCGCTTCCTGAGGCTCCTCACATTTGTCCTGGAGCGTTATGGCTGTTGTGTCTTCTCCCGGACTGGGGTGGGTGAGAAAGGAGAACGTTCCAGGTTGTGGGGATCTTTGATTTCACTGCCTGCTTTACCGAGGGACTGGGAAGTCTAGGGGGGAGAATGGTTTCTGTGATGTGTTGATCTGGATCCAAAGGTCTCTGCAGTTCCTCGCAGTCACGGGCGAAGTAGTTACCATGCAAAGCGTGAAGTGTCCTATGGTGTGTTGATATAATTTTGGTGAGGGTCAAAGTATATCTGGCAAAGTTTTTGTTATTTTTGCTAATTCTGTCATTTTAGAATCTTTTATACAATAGTATGTACTATTCATTCAGTACCTATGTGTTGCTGGAGGACCATCAGTGATTGTCCTTGATACCTTCTCCCACCTGGTTCCATCTGCTCATCTTGTTCAACCTCTGTGCAGTCTCCTCACACCACCCAACCCCGCTTCAGTGATATACATCTCCCATCTGGGTCATCCTCAGTCCGCCTTGTATCCCACCTCCTCAATGTTATATATCAGCAAACTGATGATGAGAGGCATTGATCGTGTAGATAGTCAGCGGCTTTTCCTCAGGGCTAAAATGGCTGCCACAGAGGGCACTGGTTTAATGTGCTTGGGAGCAGGTACAGAGGAGATGTCCTGGGTAAGTTTCTTACTCAGAGTTGTGAGTGTGTGGAATGTGCTGCAGGCAGCTGGCGGATACGATAGGGTCTTTTACGAGACTACTGGATAGGTACATGGAGCTTAGAAAAATAGAGGGCTATGGGTAACCCTCGTAAATTCTAATTTAGGGACATGCTCAGCACAACTTTGTGGGCCGAACGGCCTGTATTATGCTGTAGGTTTTCTATGTTTATTTTTTTCTTTTACCCCATTTTTGTGGAATCAACAACCAGAGAGGACTGGTTTAAGGTGAGAGAGGATTGAGTTAATAGGTATCCCAGGGGAAAACTATTAATCCACTCTCCCTTCCGTTTCATTGTTTAACTAACACGATGAGTGCACTCTCAGGTTGGAGGAGCAACAACTCATATTACATCCGGGTAGTTTACACCTCAATGGCATGAACATCGATATCTTTAACTTCTATCTCAACGTTTTCATTTCATCAACCCACACGCCAGTCTCTTCCATTCTGTCTCCTCACTTCTCTCTTCTCCACTGAGGATCGTCTCCCTCTGGTTTCCCTTTACTTCCCCATTGTCCGCTCTGCTCTCCTATCAGATTCCTCCTTTTCAGCCCTTTGCATTTTTCACCTACACCCTCACAGCGTCTCACTTCATCTCCCACCTCCCCCACCCAATCACCTTCACTCTTATCTGGCTTCACCTATCATCTACCAGCTTGGACTCTTTCCACTCCCCGCACCATCATATTCCGGCTTCTCCCCACTTCCAGTCCCGATGAAGGGTCTCGGCAGGAAATCTCTCTTTGGCTTTACCCCCTCTATAGAAGCTACCAGACCTCCTGACTTCCTCCAACATTTTGTATATGTTACTCTGCATCTCCAAAATCTGCAGAATCGCATCGGGACAGAGTGCAGAATGCAGAGACTACATCGGGTCTCTCTAATGTCGAGGACGCCACACCTGCAAAACTGGAAACAGTAGATGACCCCAACAAGCACGATGTTGAAAAGTTGCCTCATATGGAAGGACTGTTTAGGACCCTGACTAGTGGTGAGGAGAGAGGTTAGGGGCATCTCTGGCACTTCATCCACGTGCAGTTGGCGTCCAGCCCCTACACCCATTCTTATCGTGGTGATTTACCACAATAACAGGACCCCCTGATTTGTGGACTCCATTGTCACCAGGTGGCGCTCTGGCGCAACAACGCTGAGAGACAGAAATGTGACGCTGCAGCCTGCTGAAATGTTTCTTCAAGATTCAGGGTTGTTTAATTCCATTTCCAGCAGACACGTGTAAATGAGGTCGAAATAATTATTACTCCGGTTCCAATGCAACACAGAAACACAACGGTAACAACATAGCTTATATACAGTGCACGGATTGATTGTATGTTCATAAAGTGACGCTCGGCATAGGATGCCTGCATATAAGATGACAGACAGGAAATGATAGAGGTGTTTGGTGTTGTGGAAGGGTGGGTTAGAGTGTAGAGATATTTATCAGCTTTACTGCTTGGGAAAAGTAGCTGTCCCAGAGGCTGGTAGTCCTGGTGAGGACGCTGCGTATCTACCCCCGATGGGAGTGAGACAAATAGTCCATGAGTGGGATGGGTGAAGGTAGATTGTGAAAATAAGATCGGTGCTTGATCTCAGGAGAGGGAATTTGGAAAATACCAATGAGATGCCTTTTAGAACAGCTTGGAATTATGCAGCCGGCTGGTGGCGTAGTGGCATCAGTGGCGGGAGGTCCTGAGTTTGAATCCAGCCGGCACCCTTGTATGCTCTCCATCTGTGCTGGGTTAAGAGCTGGTGATCTCTTAATAAAAAAAATCTCACCCGGCAGAAGGCAAATACAACAATGGCAAGCCATTGCTGTAACTAACCTCACACACGATTTCCCAATACGTCAGAGGAAATCGCCCGCTAAATTGAAAGTTACGCATGTGACCTACCTTCCCTTTGCAATTGTGCCCACTAGGGAAAAGTTAATTTGGGAATGAACCAGATTCGATTGGGGAGCTTTTGGTAAAGGGAGCATGTGGATACATTGATAATAACATGACTGAATTCACCCTTCACTTTGAGAGGGGAAAGGTAAAACAAGATGCATCATTATTAGTGGAGTGAGGGGAACTACGGAGGCACCGGAGAAGAGCTTACCAAAGTTGATTGGAAGGGGACACTGGCAGGGATGATGGCAGAATAGCAATGGCTGGAGTTGCTCCACTTGACAGCCTCAGGGTTGAAGAGAAACACATCATATTCCACCTGCACAGCTCCAACCTGAAGGCATGAATATCAATTTCTCCTTCCAGTAAAAAAATCACAGCCCATCGCCTTTCCTTCTACTTAATCCCGAGTAACGTAACTTTACACATTCTGACCACTGACATTTGGGACTTCCATATTCCTGCTAGTGCCTTCCACAGATAAGAGTGAGTACAATACTTATTCAGTTCATCAGCCATCACCTTTCACCCTCACCCCATTATTCCCTCTCCAGCATCATTCTCCAGTGGTTTGATATCCATTTCTGTCTCTCTTTTACATTATATGTACCTGAAATTAAAAATGGTATCCTCTTTAATATTACTGACTAGCTCATCTATGTATTCCATCGTTTCCTTCTTAATGATTTTAGTTGCATTCTTTTCATTTTTAAAACTTCCCAATTCTCTAACTGCCTAGTAATTTTTGTTCTGTGCCCTCTTTGGTCTTTATGTTGTCTTTGGTTTCTCTTAGCAGCTACGGTTTTGTCACCTTACCTTTAGAATACTACTTCCTCTTTGTGATGTGTATATCCCGTCACTTCCAGATTGCTTCCAGAAATTCCAGCCATTGCTGCTCTGTTTTCATCCCTGCCCGTGTTCTTTCCAAATCAATTTTGACCAATCTTTCTCTCAAGCCTCTCTAATTCTCTTTTTATTCATATCTGACTTTAGTTTCTCCTTCTCTAATGTCGAGGTGAATTTGATCACATTAAGATCAGTTGTCCCGAAGGATTCTTTGGTCTCAAGTGACCTAATTAATTCCGGTTCATTACAACACCCAATCCAGAACAGCTGATCCCCAAGTGGGCTCATCCACGAGCTGCTCTAAACAAGCATCTTGTAGGCATTCTAGGAATTCCTCCTCTTGAGACCAACACCATCCCAATTTTCCTAATCACCTGCATGACAATCCCCCATGACTATTGTAACATTGCCCTTTTGGCACTCATTTTCTATCTCTCATTGAAATTTGTGGACCACATACTTACTACTGTTTTGGGGTCACTATACAATTCCCATCAAGGATTTTTTTGTACATTTGCTGTTCCTTAATTCTACCCACAGATTCTACACTGCCCAACCCTATGCCACCTGTTATCTAATGATTTTATTTAATATTTTACTAACAGAACCACACAACCCCACGGCCGGCTTGTTATTGTCAATAAACATATAAATATCTGGGAACCAGGAAGACCTGCAGATGCAAGAAATCGAGAGAAATTCACACAAAGTGCTGGAGAAGCTCAGCAGGTCAGGCAGCATCTATGGATGGGAATCAACATTTCCGACCATGACCCTTCACCGGGACTCGTGATAACCACGTATCTGAAAAATCAACAAGCAAAAACAACAGAAAGTAGTGCAATATTGGGAAAATCGTCGACAAAATTTATTTCAAGGCTTTAAAAAACTGCCGAACAGAGCTCAATAGTTAACAAATACAACAAAGGCAATACACACTTCCATCAATACCGACAGTGACTTTTTTTAATGAAAATATCTTAGTCCCATTTCAATCAGTAAAATTTACAAAGATAAGTAAGAACTGAAATAACAAGTTTAGAAAAGAATATTTACACTCAAACCCACTGAGATTAACACGACTTTGGACAGAAGGAGGAAGAGGAATAACACAAATGAGAAAAAAAATCACATAAGACCATAAGACACAGGAGCAGAATCGGCCATTCGGCCCATCGAGTCTGCTCCACCATTTCATCATGAGCTGATCCAATCTGCCCTTTAGTCCAATTCCCCCACCTTTGATGCCCTGACTACTCAGATACCTATCAATCTCTGCCTTAAACACACCCAATGACTTGGCCTCCACTGCTACCCATGGCAACAAATGCCACAGATTCACCACTCTCTGACTAAAAAAAATTCTTCGCATCTCTGTTCTGAATGGGCGCCCTGTAAACCTTAAGTCATGCCCTCTTGTACTAGACTCCCCCAGTCACTCTCGAAATTGCATTCAGCAACGGGTATGGGCAAATATCCAGCCTACAGCTTATTGAAACTTTCTCCCCAATGTGAACCCGGTCGTGTGTTACAAGGTTAGATTACTGAGTGAATCCCTTCCCATATTCACAGCAGGTGAACGGCCTCTCTCCAGTGGAACACAATGATGCAGCCTTGGTGGAGACGGTTGACAGAATCTCTTCCCAAAGTCTGAGCAGACGATCAGCCTCTAAGTGGTGTGAACTCGCTGGTGTTTTAATAGATGAGATGATCGTGTGAATGCCTTCCCACATTCACAGGTCGAAGGCCTCTCCCCAGTGGAACTCACTTGTATGCCAGCAGATCAGCTGACTGAGTGAATCCCTTCTCACAATCTGAGCGGGTGAAATCCCTCTCTGCTGTGTGAACTGACTGGTGAGTCACTAGGTGAGATGATTTGGTGAATCCCTGTCCACAGTCTGAGCAGGTGAACAGCCTCTCCCCAGTGTGAACTCGCTGGTGACTCTGTAGGTTGAAAGATCGAGTGAATCCATTCCCACAGTCTGGGCAGGTGAACAGCTTCTCCCCAGTGTGAACATGATGGTGTCTCTGTAGGTTAGATGACTGAGTGAATCTCTTCCCACAGACTGAACAGGTGAAATCCCTCACTGCAGTGTGAACTGACTGGTGAGTCACTAGGTGAGATGATGTAGTGAATCTCTTCCCACAGTCTGAGCCACACAACCCCATCAGTTCCATTATCCAGATCACTGACAAACCATGTGAGAAGTAGCGGACCGAATACTGACCCCTGAAGACCACGAGTCACTGCTGGCCAACCAGAAAAGGCCCCTTTTATTCCCACTCACTGCCTCTTGGCTGCCAGCCATTCCTCTATCCATGCCAGTATTACTTCTGACTTTTATCCTGTTAAGCAGTTTCATGTGTGACACCTTATCAGATGCTTTCTGAAAATCCAAGTAAATGATATCCACTGCCTCTCGTTTGTCCATCCTGCTTATGACTTCCTCGAAGATCTGTAACAGACTTGTCAGGCAAGATTTCCTTCTACAGAACCTATGCTGGCTTTGTCTTATTATATCATTAGTCTCCTACTACCCCAAAACCTCAACTGTTATCATGACTCCACGCTTTCCCAGCCACTGAGGTTAGGCCTACTGGACTAGAATTTGCTTTACTTTGCCTTCCTCCCTTCTCAAAGAGTGGATTGACATTTGCAATCTTCCTGTCCCCCAGGACTATGCCAGGATCAAGTGATTCTTGACGTGTCATGACCGATGCATCTGTTATCTCTCCAGCAACCTCTCTCAGGACTCTGGGATATAGTCCATCTGGTCCAGGTGACTTATCCACTTTAAGAACCTGAGTTTGCCTAGCACGTTTTCCTTTGTAATAGCAATGACACTCACTACTGTTCCCTGACACTCACGGATCTCTGGCACACTGGTGGTGTCTTCCACAGACAAGACAGATGCAAAGTACCTATCAAGTTCATCTACCATCTCTTCCCCATTTGTACCCCATGAGCATCATTTTCCAGTGGTCCAATATCAACTCTCGCCTCCCTTTCGTATATTTTTATAACTGGTTTATATTATTGTATAGTTTGCTGTCATATTTCACCTTTCCCCTTATAGCTTTTATTTTAAATTTGCCTGTTGTTGGATGTTAAAAGCTACCCAATTATCCAACCTACTACTCACTTTTAATACCTTATATGCTTTTATACAGTCCTTAACTTCCTTTGTCAGCCACGATAGCCTAGCCCCGCTGTTTGAGAACTATGTCCGTGGGACATATCTATCCTGTACATTATGAACTATTCCCAGAAACGTCAGCAATTTCTGCTCTAGCATCATCTCCACCAGCATCCTTCTCCAATCCACCTGGGGAATCACCTCTCTCACGCCTCTGAAATTCCCTTTCATTCCATTGAGATACTATGCATCTTGTCTGTGCTTCTCCCTCACAAATTGCAGTAGGAATTCAATCATATTATGATCAAAGCCATTTCGTTTGCATTCAATACATCCCCTCTTTTGCGATCTCATGCCAATCTGACTTTCCCAATCCTCCTGCAGATTGAAGTCACCCACTACAGTTGTGTCATTAAATTTATTACATAAATGCCAAAGATTCAGCAGGACCTGGGGCAGAAGTGAGGATACATGCTTTTACCAAGGAGAGAAGGTGTTTTTGAAGCTGAAAGGCCTGAAGGTAGATAAGACACCGCAGAATTCAGAAAGAGGTAACTGAAGAGATTGTGAAGGCATTAGAGTCATAAAATACTACAACACAGGAAAATGCCATTCGGCCAGTCTAGTCCGTGCTAAAGCATTAATCTTCCGAGTTCCAACAACTTCCACCTGGACCATAGCCCTCCATATGCTTCTCATCCAGTGACCTAAGCAAACTTCTCTTAAAGATTACAATCGTCCCTGCCACTTGCTCTGGCAGCTCGGTGCACACTCTCTCCGCCTCTGAATGAAGAAGTTCCCCCTTAGTTTTCTCTTCAAGTGATGAGTAATGATCTATCAGAAAGCACTAGATTTTGGAACGGTTCTGGTGGACCAGAAATTTGCAAATGCCACTCCACAAAGAGTGTGTTTTTTGGGTACTGTAATTGGGGAAACATGATGAAGTAGGCCAAAGTCAGCCGGATTCTTTCAAGGAAATCTTAACTGACAAATCTCTTGGAATACTTTGCGGAAATAACAGGCAAGATAGATAAAGCAGAGGCAGTGTATGTTGTTTGCTCGGATTTTCAGATGATCTTCAACAAGGTACCCCATGCAAGGCTGAGTGAGAAAGTAAGGAGGCCTGGGATCCAAGGGCACATTGCTTTGTGCATCCAGAACTGGCTTGCTCACAGAAGACAAAGAGTGGTTGTAGACTGGTCATATTCTGCATGGAGGTCGGTGACCAGTGGTCTGCCTCAGGGATCGGTTCTGGGTCCCCTACCCTTTGTGACTTTTATAAATGACCTGGATGAGCAAGTGGAGGTACGGGTTAGTAAATTTGCTGATGACACAAAGGTTGGGATAGGTTGCAGGAGGATATTGATAGTCTGCAAACCTGGGCTGAGAAGTGGCAAATGGAGTTCAACCCAAAGAAGTGTGATGTGGTTCATTTTCTTCCGTCAAATATGATAGAATATAGTATTAATGGTAAGCCTCTTGGCAGTGTGGAGGAACAGAGGGATCTTGGGGACGGAGTCCATAGTACACTCAAAGCTGCTATGTAGGTTGACTCTGTGGTTAAGAAGCCATACTGTGCATTGGCCTTAATCAACCGCAGGCTTGAGTTTAAAAGCCGAGATGTAATGTTGCAGCTATATAGGACTTTGGTCAGCCCCCACTTGGAGTACTGTGCTCAGTTCTGGTCGCCAAACTACAGGAAGGATGTGGAAGCCATAGAAAGGGTACTGAGGAGATTAACGAGGTTGTTGTTTGGATAGGGGAGCATGGCTTTTGAGAATAGGTTGAGTGAACTCAGTCTTTTCTCCTTGGAGTGATGAAGGATGAGAGGTGACCTGATAGAGGTGTTCAAGAAAATAGACAATAGACAATAGGTGCAGAAGTAGACCATTCAGCCCTTCGAGCCTGCACCACCATTTTGAGATCATGGCTGATCAATTCCTTATCAATACCCGGTTCCTGCCTTGTCCCCATATCCCTTGATTCCCCTATCCATAAGATACCTATCTAGCTCCTTCTTGAAAGCATCCAGAGAATTGGCCTCCACTACCTTCTGAGGCAGTGCATTCCAGACCCCCACAACTCTCTGGGAGAAGAAGTTTTTCCTTAATGCTGTCCTAAATGGCCTACCCCTTATTCTCAAACCATGCTCTCTGGTACTGGACTCTCCCAGCATCTGGAACATATTTCCTGCCTCTATCTTGTCCAATCCCTTAATAATCTTATATGTTTCAATCAGATTCTCTTTCAATCTCCTTAATTCCAGTGTGTACAAGCCCAGTCTCTCTAACCTCTCTGAGTAAGACAGTCCAGACATCCCAGGAATTAACCTCGTGAATCTACGCTGCACTTCCTCTACAGCCAGGATGTCCTTCCTTAACCCTGGAGACGAAAACTGTACACAATACTCCAGGTGTGGTCTCACCAGAGCTCTGTACAAATGCAAGAGGATTTCCTTGCTCTTGTACTCAATTCCCTTTGTAATAAAGGCCAACACTCCATTAGCCTTCTTCACTGCCTGCTGCATTTGCTCATTCACCTTCAGTGACTGATGAACAAGGACTCCGAGATCTCTTTGTATTACTCCCTTACCCAACTCGATACCGTTCAGATAATAATCTGCCTTCCTGTTCTTACTCCCAAAGTGGATAACCTCACACTTATTCACATTAAACGCCATCTGCCAAGTATCTGCCCACTCACCCAGCCTATCCAAGTCACCCTGAATTCTCCTAACATCCTCATCACATGTCACACTGCCACCCAGCTTAGTATCATCAGCAAATTTGCTGATGTTATTTTCTATGCCTTCATCCAAATCGTTAACATAAATGGTAAACAGCTGTGGTCCCAATACCGAGCCCTGTGGCACCCCATTAGTCACCACCTGCCATTCCGAGAAACACCCATTCCCCTCTACCCTTTGCTTTCTATCTGCCAACCAGTTTTCTATCCATGTCAACGCCTTCCCCCTGATGCCCTGAGCTTTGATTTTACCCACCAATCTTCTATGTGGGACCTTATCAAATGCCTTCTGAAAATTGAGGTACACTACATCCACTGGATCTCCCCCGTCTAACTTCCTGGTTACATCCTCGAAAAACTCCAAAAGATTAGTCAAGCATGATTTTCCCTTGGGAAATCCATGCTGGCTTGGCCCAATCCTAACACTGCTATCTAGATATGCCACGATTGCATCCTTAATAATGGACTCTAGCATCTTTCCCACCACCAATGTCAGGCTGACAGGTCGATAGTTCTCTGTTTTCTCCCTCCCTCCTTTCTTAAAAAGTGGGATAACATTAGCCATTCTCCAATCCTCAGGAACTGATCCTGAATCTAAGGAACATTGGAAAATGATTACCAATGCATCCACAATTTCCAGAGCCACCTCCTTTAGTACCCTAGGGTGCAGACCATCTGGACCTGGGGATTTGTCAGCCTTCAGTCCCATCTGTCTTCTCATCACCATTTACTTCCGAATGTCAGTCTGTTTCATTTCTTCTGTTACCCTATGTCCTTGGCCCATCCATACATCTGGGAGATTGCTTCTGTCTTCCTTAGTGAAAACAGATCTAAAGTACTCATTAAATTCTTCTGCCATTTCTCTGTTTCCCATAACAATTTCACCCAATTCATTCTCCAAGGCCCAACATTGTTCTTAACTATCTTCTTTCTCTTCACATACCTAAAAAAGCTTTTGCTATCTTCCTTTATATTCCTGGCTAGCTTGCGTTCGTACCTCATTTTTTTCTCCCCGTATTGTCTTTTTAGTTAAGTTCTGTTGTTCCTTAAGAACTTCCCAATCAGCTGTCCTCTCACTCACCTTAGCTCTGTCATATTTCCTTTGTTTTAATGCTATGCAGTCTCTGACTTCCTTTGTCAACCACTGAGGCCCCTTTCCCCCCTTTGAATCCTTCCTTCTCTGGGGGATGAACTGATTTTGCACCTTGTGCATTATTCCCAAGAATACCTGCCATTGCTGTTCCACTGTCTTTTCTGCTAGGCTATCCTTCCAGTCATCTTTGGCCAGCTCCTCCCTCATGGCTCCATAGTTTCCCCTGTTCATCTGCAACACTGACACCTCCGAGCTGCCCTTATCCTTCTCAAATTGCAGATAAAAGCTTATCATATTGTGATCACTACCTCCTAATGGCTCCTTTACTGCGAGATCACTTATCAAATCCTGTTCATTACATAACACTAAATCCAGAATAGTCTTGTCCCTGGTCGGCTCCCGTACAAGCTGTTCCAAGAATGCATCCCATAGGCACTCTACAAACTCCCTATGCTGTTGTCCAGCACCAACCTGATTCTCCCAGTTCACCTGCATGTTGAAACATTGATCAATGATCATTGAACAATGAGAGACATTGATCGTGTGGATAGTTCGAGGCTTTTTCCCGGGGCTGAAATTGCTAGCACGAGAGGGCATAGTTTGAAGATGCTTGGAAGTAGGTACAGAGGAGATGTCAGGGGTAAGTTTTTTTACACAGAGAGTGGTGAGTGCTTGGAATGGGCTGCCGGCAATGGTGGTGGAGGCGGACACGATAGGGTCTTTTAAGAGACTCCTGGATAGGTACACGGAGCTGAGAAAAATAGAGAACTGTAGGTAACCCTTGGCATTTCTAGAGCAAGGACATGTTCGGCATCGCTTTGTGAGCCAAAGGGCCTGTAACGTGCTGCAGGTTTTCTATGTTTCTAAGGTGCTGCACGTGAGGCTGCTGAACAGGATCACAGCTCATGGAATTACAGGAAAGAAACTTGTACTGACAAGGGAGAAAGAGTCAGAATAATGTCGGCAATTCTGTTTTGCTGTCGGTAACTAATGCTGTTCTGTAGGGGTCAGTATTGAGACCGCATCGTTTCATGTTAAATCTGAATGATATGGATGATGGAATTGATACCTTGGTGACGAACATTGCAGTTGATACAAAGATAGGTACGGGACAGGTAGTTTAGAGCAAAGCGTGAGTCTGCAGAAGGACTTCGATAGGTCTGGAGAATGCCAGCAAAGTAGCAGTTGAAATACAGTGTATGCAAGTCATGTACATTTGGTAGAAGTAACTGGGCGTAGAAAAAAAATAAATGGGAGAAACTTGAAAAAATTAGAGGAGCATAAGTGCTTGTGAGTCCTTGAGCAAGAGGCGCTAAAGGTTTGCTTGCAGATTGAGTTGATTAAGGATGACAACTGCAATGTTAGCAATATAAGAGCAAGGATGCGATACTATAGCTTTATAACGCATTGGGCAGATCACTGTTGGTGTATGGTGAGCAGATTCCGACCTGTACTTCCGACTTATTATCTGAGCAAAGGATGTGCTCGTATTGGAGTGGGTCCGGAGAAGTTTCAAAGAATGATTCCAGGAAGACCAAGAGTGGATGACCTGGATGAGGAAGTACGTGGGAAGGGATTCACTCAGTCATCCAACCCACAGAAATTTATCAATATCCACTGCTGCTGATTTCCACACACAAATAAATCAAAAGGGATATGCCCAATCAAATCGATAATTAATCGATCAATAGCCCCCAAACAAAACGGCACAGCCGGACACATAACAGGGGACTTTACATCCCACAACACTGGATTCAGTAATGAAACCCGTGATTAATGTTGTTGTCCCTCTCAAATCATAAGAAACGCACATTAAGGTGCATTTAAATGCGAGCGCATCCCACAGGTGACGTCACACAAAACCCCCTCGCGCATGACGTCACGCATGGGCTTCCCACATCGGGATCTGCCCTTACGTGCACAGCGTCTTACGTCATCCATGCGCTGGTGAGCTCGGGCTTTATCAGTTTAATAGCTGGGCTAATAATCACGTGACCAGCCCTTCCCCACTGCTGTCAACAGAGGATTCAGGGGCTGCGCTATTCCCATTGGTGCAAAGCGATGTCAATCACTTGTTACCACCAGTCGCAGAGGTGGACAAGTTCAGAGGGCGTTACCCCCGCTGAGTTCGCCTCCCGCTCCGGCCTCAAACTCCACATCACAACGGAGTAAATGTCCGTTTTTTGATTTATTTCCATTTTCCTCCAAGGGAACTTGGGGGGTTTGTGAAGCGTCTTCTGTGGCCGGAGTCTGATGTGTCGCCGGGAGGTAGGAGCAGACCGCTCGGCCCGTCGGTTTGATGCCAGTTCCCTGGGGAGGGAGAGGAGGGATTTTATTGAAAGGAAAAAGATGGTGTGTCCCGGTGGAAATCTGTGGAAATGTCTGAACCCACGCTGGTGGCGAGCAGAGGGATTCACATTGGGGGCGAAACACCGGCAGACGGTTGACCTGCAAGTGGGGCCAATGACAGGGGTAGGAGGTGAGTGGTTGGGGCAACACGGGGCTACAGAAGATGGACATTTTTTGCACAGAGGATTAACAAAGTGGTTAGAGAGTATTTGTTATAGAGAGTGCAATGAAGTTTCAATAGACCGATCCCTGAAATGGTTGGGTCATCATATGAAGAAAAATCAAATGTGATAACCCTTTCATTTAGAGAATCGAGGACTGAGAGATGAACACATTGAAATGCACATCATTACCGGTTGAAACAGGGATCCCAGTCTCTGAAAAAGGGGGTGGATGCCTATATTTTATAATAAAACCCCTATTGTTTTACCTTTACCTCCTCTCCCAGTTTTATGCTTGCCCTGGTCCTTCACACCCCCTTACCTGCTTAAGATTCAGCCCAGTAGCAACAGTCAGCAATTCATTCTTTTTGGCTTTTCCTAATGCCTCAGGGGTTGGCGCTTCCAGAAATTTTTAAATGTCCACTGCTGCTGATTTCCACACACAAATAAATCAAAAGGGATTTCCCCAATCAAATCGATAATTCTTCGATCAATAGCCCCCAAATTTGTTCATATCCCAGACGCACGCCCCAAAGTTGTTACGAACCATAATGCTTTAGAAACAAGCCAGCAGCAATAGACTACACCTGGAGTCTGGTTTTGATGTTAAATCTGTCTTTATTAGAATCTACTTGTAATATTGCAACTTAAACAAGATAAACAGAAGTTAACAGTGTTAAGTTTATAAATGTGTGTAAATATAACTCCCAAACTATTGAGCTCGGGGGAAACAAGGCTTGGAGTCTGAAAGTTCAGTTCAACTACAGAATAGGCGATCAGAGAGAGAGATTTGTAATCCAGGGTAAATGGTGAGAGAACGCAAATATCTAGAATTCCACAGGTTCCACAGTGGTAAAACAAGAGAACAGTCACTGTAGATTTTATTCGTCATCGCTTCAAATCCACATACAAATTATCACCGAAAGTGACTTGTCACAAGGTGTGTTGTCTTCAAGTGAACAGCCACACCACAGCCAGGCAAGGGTTAACACATAAGTGGTCTCCACAGGATGCGCCAAATCCGATCCACTCCTATGGATCAAACAAGGTGACAACCACACATTCGATGTACGGTGAATGGATAATTAACCCACCCTTGTGGGCATAGGAAAGTTCCAAACAGTGACCCTTGGCCACTAGTTCCCTGGTTTCGATCCTTCAGTTTTTCCTCCTTCGTCTCCGTCTGACTCTGAGTGTCTGTGTCCTCGGTTAAAACTAAACAAGCAGTGAGTGATGTAAATAAGCTGCAAGTCAGACTGATTCACCTTCTTAATCTCTCTCTCTTAAAATTACAGTCCACAGCAAACGAAACCCAGGGATTCATAACAACGGCCCGTCCCCACTGTGAACTGACTGGTGTGCCAGTAGTTGTGATGACTGAGTGAATCCTATCCCACAGTGTAAGCAGGTGAACGGCTTCTCCCCAGTGTGAACTCGCTGATGATTCTGCAGATGGTGTGAATGAGTGAATCGCTTCCCACAGACTGAACAGGAGAATGGCTTCTCCCCAGTGTGAACTCGCTGATGTACCAGTAGGTTGGATGACTGAGTGAATCCCTTCCCACAGACTGAGCAGGTGAATGGCCTCTCCCCAGTGTGAACTCGCTGGTGTCTCTGTAGGTAGAATGACAGTATGAATCCCTTCCCACATTCTGAGCAGGTGAACGGCCTCTCCCCAGTGTGAACTCGCTGATGACTCTGTAGGCTGGTTGACTGAGTGAATCCCTTCCCACATTCTGAGCAGGTGAACGGCCTCTCCCCAGTGTGAACTCGCTGATGACTCTGTAGTTGGGATGACTGAGTGAATCCCTTCCCACAGACTGAGCAGGTGAATGGCTTCTCTCCAGTGTGAACTCTCTGATGTACCTTCAGTTTAGATGAGCTAGTGAATCCCTTCCCGCATGGTGAGCAGGTGAATGGCCTCTCCCCAGTGTGAACTTGCTGGTGGACCAGTAGTTTGGATGACTGAGTGAAGCCTTTCCCACAGACTGAGCAGGTGAACGGCTTCTCCCCGGTGTGAACTCGCTGATGACCCTGTAGGTGGGATGACTGTGTGAATCCCTTCCCACATTCTGAGCAGGTGAATGGCTTCTCCCCAGTGTGAACTCGCTGATGACTCAGTAGGTGGGATGAATCAGTGAATCCCTTCCCACAGACTGAGCAGGTGAACGGCCTCTCCCCAGTGTGAACTCGCTGATGACTCTGTAGGTTGGATGACTGAGTGAATCCCTTCCCACAGACTGAGCAGGTGAATGGCCTCTCCCCAGTGTGAACTCGCTGATGACTCAGTAGGTTGGATGAATGAGTGAATCCCTTCCCACAGACTGAGCAGGTGAATGGCTTTTCCCCAGTGTGAACTCGCTGATGACTCAGTAGGTTGGATGAATGAGTGAATCCCTTCCCGCAGACTGTGCAGGTGAATGGCTGCCCCCTGGTGTGAACATGTTGGTGTGCCATTAGGTCAGATGACCGAGAGAATCCCTTCCCTGAAATTCAGCAGATGACCAGCCTCTGCCCAGTGTGAACTGACTGGTGTGTCCACAGGTGGGAAGACCGACTGAATCCTTTCTCGCACACAGAACAGGTGAATGGCCTTGCCCAGTGTGAACTTGCTGATGTACCTTCAGTTGAGATGACCGAGTGAATCTATTCCCACTGTCTGAGCAGGTGAACGGCCTTTCTCCTGTGTAAAATGCCGGGCTTGCTAGTTGCTCAGATGACCGAATGAATCCCTCCCCACAGTCTGAGCAGGAAGGATGGTTGATAGGATCCCTTGTTCCACTTCTTAAATATCTAGACAGAGACAACAAAACTGGTGTGTCATGTTTGAGATTCCTGGAGACAAATTCCTTCCCTTTTTTAACCTGTAAAAGATTTACAAAATCCATCAATGGGTGTAGGACAACATTTCAGATGAGATTACTTGAGTTGCCAAGGTTTGATTTGGTATCACACTGTTACAGTGAGGTTAAACCCAAGTTGGAAGAAAAATCATCTCCTGACTGGGCAGAGTGCTGGTATTTGGAATGACCATCAATCCCCATATGCGTTTCAAGTTCCAACTCCTTAAAGTGCAGGGTTACAAGCTGCAGCTGGATGCATTTCTTGTAAGTGAGGGCATCAGGGACACTACAGGTCTCCCCATCTTCCCTCCAATACCCCCTCTAATTTGTAATAACCAGTGTGTACATAAGTCTTGCACTGTGCATTTTTTTTACCCAGTGACAAGATGTGCACAGTGAATTTTTTATAGAGAGGTATTTTTTTTCACAGCTAGGAAATTACGGTCAATAGGAACTTTGATCTCCTCTGGGTTCGATCCAGTTCATCTGCACTCTCACACAACCTATGTAGCAGGCCTGTAATGGGTATTAGAGGATTTTCTCACCAAAGATTTTGCATATTGTCCATATGTGGTTTGCTTGCGAATTTACACTTTAAAAAGTCAGATTTCCAAATATCACTCCACTTCTTCGCACTTGTAAATTCTCCAGCAACTTTTGCAACACCACAATACACACAAGTATCACCAGTTTCTGTATTCTACATAAATATTTCCCCTGAACCCTCCCCCACTCATTGACTGACAGTGGTGAACTCAGTTTCTATATTCCCCTGAAGCCTCCCCCAATTCTCCAGCACTGTTTGCATCGCCACAATACACACATCAGACAAAGACTGACAGTGGTGAACTCAGTGATGGCAATGCCACTGAATATGAAGGGAAGGGCAGTAGTCTGTCTCACTGGAGTCTGGCACATATGTAATGTGAAAGCTACTTGCTGCCCAGGGCAAAGATGTTTGATATCATCATGTACCCAGAGAGAATGGGACAAAACATGCTCTCACGGGTAGAAAAGTCCAGAACAAGAGGAGGTAGAACAAGCAACACACACAAAATGCTGGAGGAACTCAGCAGGCCAGGCAGCATCTACGGAAAAGAGTACTAATGCTGAATTTTGCCGGCATTTTGTGTGTGAGTTGTTTGGATTTCCAGCATCTTCAGATTTTCTCTTATTAGTGATTGGAGGTAGAACAAAGGTGATTTTCTCAACTGGTGATGTAAAAGATTTTGTTCGCTTTCTCCGAGTTCCTAATCCTTGCCTTTAGATAGCTGGAGCTCAGCTCTGTCTGAAAGATCCATCGGTTCCCATTCACTCATCAGCCGGAAGCTCCCCGGGGCCCGTATACAGATCGTGGGGCTGAGAGAGAGGGATGAGAGCAGGACAGCCCTGGGATTGTTGGCCACGGTGTCCGGATTTCACAGGAATTGTCCCGAAGTCAGTGTTTAATATAAAAACATGGAGAATCGCTCTTACCTGCACCCGACATTTTCAAGGCCTTCTGTGTACTGCGCGCATGCATGAAACTCAGGGACGTCCTCAGCCTGACGCCTGCGCATTTCATCAGCGCTTCAGCACCGGTGAAATTCTTAATGCGTGGCCCTATGGGTAATCACGGTGCCATTAAACATTTCTGCAAGCTTTCCTTCAACATTTCTTCAATGCCCATACCTCATTTTTTTTGTGTGTATAGAAGAAATCAGCAGCTGTTTTAACTCAGAAAGCGGCTCCCATAAACAATATACTCAATACCAACGTGTATCTAACGCCAAAGTAAAATGCAGATATAAAACACAGGAGATTCTGCAGTTGCTGGAAATACAGAGACGCACTCACACAAAAGCTGGAGGAACTCTGCAATTCAGAGAGCAACTTAGCAGAGGAGTACACAGGCTAGGCATGCTGAAGGGGCTCGGCCTAAACGTTGTCTATTTATTCCTCTCTCCACAATTGCTGCCTGAAATTAACCTCCTTTTTTCCGGTCAACCAGTTTCCAAATGTTTCTGACCTTTCTTTTATAGCCACATCCTGCTGGTCTGATTCCTCCTCCTCCTGGTAAACTCTAGAACCCATCTCTCTCTGGAGCCCCAAAGCCCTGACTCAGGCTGGCAACACTTTGGTTTCTGACTCTGCTCCATCGAAGATTCACTCGCTAGTCTGCTGTCAGGCTTTAGAGGCGCATTGTGTTACGAGACCGCGGGTTCATTTACTGTGAGTGTCGCTTTAAGTGCCTGAGTGAGGCGGGGCTGTGACGTCAGACACAAGGAGAGAGAGAGAGAGAGAGAGAGAGAGAGAGAGAGAGAGAACGTCAAAACCACAGTGAGCTCATAGTCTTATTCAGCCTGGAGAAAATCATGCAGGAAAATCATGCGGGTGTCTAAGATGATGAGAGGCATTGGTCGTATGGATAGTCAGAGGCTTTTTCCCAGGGCTGAAATGGCTAACATGAGGGGAATAGGTTTAAGCTGCTTGGAAGTATGTACAGAGGAGATGTCAGAGCTAACTTTTTAAGCAAAGAGTGTTGTGTGTGTGTGGAGTGCACCGCCAGCGACGGTGGTAGAGGCGGATACAATATGGTCTTTGAAGAGACTCTCAGATAGGTACATGGAGCTTAGGAAGATAGGTGGCTATGTGGCAGGGTAATTCTGAGCAGTTTCTAGAGTAAGTTACATGATCGGCACGGCAATGTGGGACAAAGCATCTGTAATGTGTTGTGCATTTATATGTTTCCATGAAATTCATGGGAAATCTCCTATCCGACGGAGTGGTGACTAGTTGCAACCTGTCATCTCAGGGAGAGTGAGAGGGGAACAGCAGGGGTAGATTTTGATATACTGATATGGAACAGAAACATGGGCAGGAACCAGATGGGCTGAGTGGCCTTTCTAGTGTACATTGTGAGTGTGGTAGAGACAGTAAGTACCTGAGACACGGGATTTGACACAGAACTGATTTATATATCACAGCTCCACAATATTAATCGCCTGTCTAGTTTAAGGCTAACATCAGCAGAACGGACACCTCCAATGCTCAGTGACCAGGGTTCAGTCCTGGGTGCGATGAGCAGCCGCAAGAACTGCAGAATCTGACAGTAACAGTCCCTCATGAACCTACAGCTGCCTTCAGTCACCATGATGGCTGAACTTTTAACACACAGATGATTTGAACTTCCTCCCTGATGTAGGAGCATTCAGACTGAAGATGTAGGGGAGAAGGCAAGAAAAGAGATAACAAAGTTATTTGCACCGTTACGGATAAACAGAGAGGAAGAGGTGGAAAGTTTCTTGAATGCATTTATTTTAATGCTAGGAGCATTGTAAGAAAGGTAGATGAGCTTAGAGTATGGATTGATAACTGGAAATATGATGCTGTATCTATTAGTAAAACATGGTTGCAGGAGGGGTGTGATTGGCAAATAAATATTCCAATATTTTATTGCTTCTGGTGTGATAGAATCAGAAGGGCAAGGGGGGGGGGGGGGGAGGTATTGCAATGCTTGTCCAAGAAAATATGACAGCGGTGCTTTGACAGGATAGATTACAGGGCTCATTTAGGGAGCCTGTTTGGGTGGAATTGAAGAATGCGGAAGGTATAGTAACACTTATAGGGGTGTATTATAAACAACCTAATTGGGAGCGAGGAAATTTGTAAGGAGATAGCAGATATTTGTAGTAAGCACAAGGTTGTGATTGTGGGAGATTTTAATTTTCCACACATAGAAACATAGAAAATAAGTGCAGGAGTAGGCCATTAGGCCCTTCAAGCCTGCACCACCATTCAGTATGATCATGCCTGATCATCCAACTCCGAACCCTGTGCCTGCTTTCTCTCCATACCCTTGATCCCTTTAGCCACAAGGGCCATATCTAACTCCCTCTTAAATATAGCCAAATGAACCGGCCTCAACTGTTTCCTGTGGCAGAGAATTCCACAGATTCACCACTCTGTGTGTAAAGAAGTTTTTCCTCATCTTGGTCCTAAAAGGCTTCTCCTTTGTCCTTAAACTGTGACCCCTCGCTCTGGACTCCCCCAACATCGGAAACAATCTTCCTGCATCTAGCCTGTCCAATCCCTTTAGAATTTTATACGTTTCAATCAGATCCCACCTCAGTCTTCTAAATTCCAGCGAGTATAAGCCTAGTCGATCCAGTCTTTATTCATATGAAAGTCCTGCCATTCCAGGAATCAATCTGTTGAACCTTCTTTGTACTCCCTCTATGGCAAGAATGTCTTTCCTCAGATTAGGGGACCAAAACTGCACACAGTACGCCGGCTGTGGCCTCACCTGGGCCTTGTACAACAGCAGTAGAACCTCCCTGCTCCTGTACTCAAATCCTCTTGCTACGAATGCCAACATACCATTTGCCTTTTTCACCGCCTGCTGTACCTGCATGCCCACTTTCAATGACTGGTGTACAATGACACCCAGGTCTCGTTACACCTCCCCTTTTCCTAATCGGCCATTCAGATAATAATCTGTTTTCCTGTTCTTGCAACCAAAGTGAATAACCTTACATTTATCCACATTAAATTGCATCTGCCATGAATTTGCCTACTCACCTAACCTATCCAAGTCACCCTGCATCCTCTTAGCATCCTCACAGCTAACACTGCCACACAGCTTCGTGTCATCCACAAACTTGGAGACGCTGTATTTAATTCCCTCATCTAAATCATTATTGTAAACAACTGGGGTCCCAGCACTGAGCCTTGCAGTCCCCCACTGGTGACAGCCTGCCAATCTGAAAAGGTCCCAGTTACTCCCACTCTTTGCTTCCTGTTTGCCAACCAATTCTCTATCCACATCAATACCATACCCCCAATACCGTGTGCTTGAAGAATGCACACTAATCTCCTGTGTTGGACCCTGTCAAAAGCCTTTTGAAAATCCAAATATATCACATCCATTTGTTCTCCCCTATCCATTCTACTAGTTTCATCCTCAAAAAATTCTGTAAGATTCGCCAGACATGATTTTCCTTTCACAAATCCATGCTGATGTTGTCCTATTATTTCACCTCTTTCCAAATGTGCTGTTATCACATCTTTCACAACCAACTCTAGCATTTTCCCCACCACCGATGTGAGGCTAACCGGTCTATAATTCCCCGGTTTCTCTCTCCCTCATTTTTTAAAAAAGTGAGGTCACATTAGCCACCCTCCAATACTCAGGAACTAATCCAGAATCTAAGGAGTTTTGAAAAATTATCACTAATGCATCCACTATTTCTTGGGCTACTTTCTAATGCACTCTGGGATGCAGACCATCTTGCCCTGGGGATTTATCTGCCTTTAATCCCTTCAATTTACCTACACCACTTCCCTACTAACATGTATTTCCCTCAGTTCCTCCATCTCACTAGTCCCTCGGTCCTCTACTATTTCCAGAAGATTATTTATATCCTCCTTAGTGAAGACAGAACTAAAGTAGTTATTCAAATGGTCTGCCAGATCCTTGATCCCTATGATCAATTCACCTGTTTCTAACTGTAAGGGACCTATATTTGCCTTAACCAATATTTTTCTTTTCACTTATCTATAAAAGCTTTTACAGTCAGTTTTTATGTTCCCTGCCAGCTTTCTCTCATAATCTTTTTTCCCTTTCCTAATTAATCCCATTGTCCTCCTCTGCTGGACTCTGAATTTCTCCCAGTCCTCAGGTGTGCCACTTTTTCTGGCTAATTTGTATGTTTCTTCTTTGGACTTGATACTATCCCTAGTTTCCCGTCAGCCACGGGTGCACTACCTTCCCTGGTTTATTCTTTTGCCAAACTGGGATGAACACTTGTTGTAGTTCATCCATGCAATCTTTAAATGCTTGCCATTGCATAGGAATGTTGAGGAACCAACTAGAGAGCAGGCCATTCTACATTGGGTATTGAGCAACGAGGAAGGGTTAGTTGGCAATCTTGTTGTGCGAGGCCCCTTGGGTAAGAGTGACCATAATATGGTGGAATTCTTCATTAAGATGGAGAATGACATAGTTAATTCAGAAACAAAGGTTCTGAACTTAAAGAAGGGTAACTTTGAAGGTATGAGACGTGAATTAGCTAAGATAGACTGGCAAATGATACTTAAAGGGTTGACGGTGGATATGCAATGGCAAGCATTTAAAGATCACATGGATGAACTACAACAATTGTTCATCCCAGTTTGGCAAAAGAATAAACCAGGGAAGGTAGTGCACCCGTGGCTGACAAGGGAAATTAGGGATAGTATCAAGTCCAAAGAAGAAACATATAAATTAGCCAGAAAAAGCGGCACACCGGAGGACTGGGAGAAATTCAGAGACTGGCAGAGGAGGACAAAGGGCTTAGATAGGAAAGGGAAAAAAGATTATGAGAGAAAGCTGGCAGGGAACATAAAAACTGACTGTAAAAGCTTTTACAGATATGTGAAAAGAAAAAGATTGGTCAAGACAAATGTAAGGACCTTTACAGTCAGAAACAGGTGAATTGATCATAAGGAACAAAGACATGGCAGACCAAACTGAATACCTACTTTGGTTCTGTCTTCACTAAGGAGGACATAAATAACCCTCCGGAAATAGTAAGGGACTGAGGGTCTAGTGAGATGGAGGAACTGAGGATAATACATGTTAGTAGGGAAGTGGTGTTAGGTAAATTGAAGGGATTAAAGGCAGATAAATCCCCAGGGCCAGATGGTCTGCATCCCAGAGTAGCCCAAGAAATAGTGGATGCATTAGTGATAATTTTTCAAAACTCCTTAGATTCTGGAATAGTTCCTGAGGATTGGAGGGTGGCTAATGTAACCCTGTTTTTTAAAAAAGGAGGAGAAAAACCGGGGAATTATAGACCAGTTAGTCTGTCGTCGGTGGTGGGGAAAATGCTAGAGTCGGTTATCAAAGATGTGATAACAGCACATTTGGAAAGAGGTGAAATCATCGGACAAAGTCAGCATGGAGTTGTGAACGGAAAGTCATGTCTGACGAATCTTATAGAATTTTTTGAAGATGAAACTAGTAGAGTGAATAGGGGAGAGCCAGTAGATGTGGTATATTTAGATTTTCAAAAGGCTTTTGACAAGGTCCCACACAGGAGATTAGTGTGTAAACTTAAAGCACACGGTATTGGGGGTATGGTATTGATGTGGATAGAGAATTGGTTGGCAGACAGGAAGCAAAGAGTGGGAGTAAACGGGACCTTTTCAGAATGGCAGGAAGTGACTAGTGGGGTACCACAAGGCTCATTGCTGGGACCCCAGTTGTTTACAATATATATTAATGATTTAGACGAGGGAATTAAATGCAGCATCTCCAAGTTTGCGGATGACATGAAGCTGGGCGGCGGTGTTAGCTGTGAGGAGGATGCTAAGAGGACGTAGGGTGACTTGGATAGGTTAGGTGAGTGGGCAAATTCATGGCAGATGCAATTTAATGTGGATAAATGTAAGGTTATCCATTTTGGTTGCAAGAACAGGAAAACAGATTATTATCTGAACGGTGGCCGATTAGGAAAAGGGGTGGTACATCAAGACCTGGGTGTCATTATACACCAGTCATTGAAGGGAGGCATGCAGGTACAGCAGGCGGTGAAAAAGGCAAAAGGTATGCTAGCATTCATAGCAAAAGGATTTGAGTACAGGAGCAGGGAGGTTCTACTGCAGTTGTACAAGGCCTTGGTGAGACCGCACCTAGAATATTGTGTGCAGTTTTGGTCCCCTAATCTGAGGAAAGACATTCTTGCCATAGAGGGAGTACAAAGAAGGTTCACCAGACTGATTCCTGGGATGGCAGGACTTTCATATGAAGAAAGGCTGGATCGACTAGGTTTATACTCACTGGAATTTAGAAGATTGATGGGGGATCTTATTGAAACGTATAAAATTCTAAAGGGATTGGACAGTCAAGATGCAGGAAGATTGTTTCTGATGTTGGGGGAGTCCAGAACGAGGGGTCACAGTTTAAGGATAAAGGGGAAGACTTTTAGGACCGAGATGAGGAAAAACTTCTTCACACAGAGAGTGGAGAATCCGTGGAATTCTCTGCCACCGGAAACAGTTGAGGCCGGTTCATTGGCTATATTTAAGAGGGAGTTAGATATGGCCCTTGTGGCTAAAAGGATCGGGGGTATGGAGAGAATGCAGGTACAGGGTTCTGAGTTGGATGATCAGCCATGATCATACTGAATGGCAGTGCAGGCTCGAAGGGCCGAATGGCCTACTCCTGCACCTATTTTCTATGTGTCTATGTTTCTATCCACCGTCAACCCTTTAAATATCATTTGCCAGTCTGTCTTAGCTAATTCACGTCTCATATCTTCAAAGTTGCCCTTCTTTAAGTTCAGAACATTTGGTTCTCAATTAACTATGTCACTCTCCATCTTAATGAAGAATTCCACCATATTATGGTCACTCTTACACAAGGGGCCTCGCATGACAAGATTGCTAATTAACCCTTCCTCATTGCTCAATACCCAGTCTAGAATGGCCTGCTCTCTAGTTGGTTCCTCGACATGTTGGTTCAGAAAACCATCCCTCACACATTCTAAGAAATCCTCTTCCTCAGCACCCTTACCAATTTGGTTCACCTGATCTATATGTAGATTGAAATCACCCATTATAACTGCTGTTCCATTTTTGCACACATTTCTAATTTCCTGTTTAATGCGATCCCCAACTTCACTACTACTGTTAGTGGACTGTACACAAATCCCACCAGCGTTTTATGCCCCTTAGTGTTACGCAGCTCTACCCATATCGATTGCACATCCTCCAGGCTAATGTACTTCCTTTCTATTGCGTTGATCTCTTCTCTAACCAGCAACGCTATCCCACCTCCTTTTCTTTCCTGTCTATCCCTCCTGAATATTGAATATCCCTGGATGTTGAGCTCCCATCCTTGGTCACCCTGGAGCCATGTCTCTGTGATTCCAACTATATCATATTCATTAATAACTATCTGCACATTCAATTCATCCACCTTATTACGAATGCTCCTTGCATTGACACACAAAGCCTTCAGGCTTGTTTTTACAACACACTTAGCCCTTATACAATTATGTTGAAAAGTGGCCCTTTTTGATTTTTGCCCTGGATTTGACTGCCTGCCAGTTTGACTTTTCACCTCACTACTTTTTGCTTCTACTCTCATTTTGCCCCCCTCTGTCTCTCTGCACTTGTTCCCATCCCCCTGCCACATTAGTTTAAATCCTCCTGAACAGCAGTAGCAAACGCTCCCCCTAGGACTAGCAGGAGGGACAGCCCTCAGTGATTCCTGTGTATGCACCCTGGAAGCCTCAAGAAATGATAATAATCATGAATCAGGCCCCAGATAGAAAGGAAAAACAGCACAGTTTGCTCAGTGTGTCCACAGTACTATACAAATGTTTAATGCGACTCCGCAAGATTTATTCGGTCTCTCCTGCATGATTCTCTCAGCTGATGAGGGGCGGAAATGGAAGGCAGAATTGAGATACGAAACCTATCAGGAATTACAGGTGGGAAAACATAATGAGAATGAACAGACAGACCAGATCATTCAAGCTTTGTAAAGGGCTCTCCAGCAACCTGTAAACATCACTAAAGTACCTGAATGCAAACCTAAGCCTGGGGAATCGGGACCAGACTATTGAGAGCGATTTGTGGCCTGCTACGGCACCTTCGCAGGAGACCAAGACTTTAATGATGGGAATCTGTCCCCCCAGTTCAATGCCCTACTGCTCCAATGCTTACCAACTAAGTTAGCCAACATGATTAAAACAAATAATATGGATTGGCCTGACAATGACCGAAATCAAATGCGACGAGCTTTGACATATCATTAGGACCCAACTTTCGAATCTCGATCAACCCCGAAGGGAACTAATATTAAAGGTGAATATGCTCAGCGGGAAGAAGGACGCGAGCGGGCTATATCTGAGGAACAGAAATGGGAGCAAAAACCTACCAAGGGACAGGTGGGGGCAACTACCCATTTAGAAATTGACAAGAAGATGATTCCAACCATGAGTGCCAACCCTCAGGAAGAGCCCAATGTAATATTGCAAGTTGCTGGAAATCCAGTTCCGTTTATGATTGATATGAGGGCAACCACAACCACTCTCGATCAGGAAATAGTATCGGAAAAGGGATTCCAGCTATCAGACGTTATAATCACTCTGTCAGGGTTTGAAGGCATGGAACGTACGTATTCACGTACCCAGCCACTGCAGGTGGATTTCCAGGGGAGCCAGTGTGAGGTTTCATTTACAGTCACCACCAGACAGGGGGTGTAATCTAGCATGGAGAGACTTGCTCTGTCTGTTGGAAATCGAGATTCTTTGCACAGACAATGCTGTCACCCTTGACAGGTGAACAACCGACAGCTTCCCCAGTTTCCGACCCCCAAGTGGAGGGCACTTAATTTGGACTCCACTCCTTCTGCCAGCAGCCGACCCTCATGTGACTCTGTGCTTTGACCCTACAGGGTGCGCCACAGAGGAAAGCCAATATTATGCACCCCTCAACGGACAGAAGTTCCCAGTCACGGTGATTAGACAGGTTAAAGGATGAGACGGTATTGCATTACTGGCCGAATTTCCAGATTTCCTTTGGCGACAGACAGAGGTAGTTCCCCATACCACCATTAGGGTTTGCACTGGGTTCAAGCCAAAGAGCCCAGGGTTCCTGGCATACACCCTAACGAAACAAGTCTCCAGCACCGAGGGAGACTGGCAAGACTTGGCCGTGGGTCTAGTCCAATACGGGAGGGAGTCTGAGGTAAAGACGGGATATCTGGTAAGGCAACCTTTTAATATTGACCGATCCTAAGACGCTGTACCCCATCTCTGTGCAATTTCAGGCCAAGAAGTCTGTCGCACCAACTGCCCCCTGTCTGGATCACCACAAAAGAAGGTCAGACTCTCCCATCCATTTAGCAATATCCCCTCAATCCCAAGGCAACGTTTTCTGAGGATGGAAGCTCTTTTGTGGATCCAGCAGGAAAACGATGCGATAGTGATGGACAGTGAAGTAATTGAGCAGGCCTCTTTTGAAGCAGCTGTCTCCGCCCAGAAGGCTGAGCTGTTTGCTCTGACTCATGCCTGTATCCTAGCAACAGACTAAAGTGGGAACATTTACACAGACTCCCGTTATGCATTTGGAATTGTACATGACCATGAGGCTCTCTGGGAACATGGGGATTCCTGACTTCCTCTGGCCACCCCATTAGTAATGCCACCTTTGTAAACAACTTACTCACCACTCTACAGCTACCTCGAGTTTTGTTCTTCTCAGGGGGATACCTCTGAGGAGGAGTGAAAACTGTGGTCCCAGATGGGGTGCCAAAGACCCCGACCTAGCTTTTTGGATCACCCCAGTGGGACAGATTTGTGTTCCTACAGAGTTTTTACCAATATTGGTCGATTAGATACATAATTGTACACACCTGGGAAAGGAGGGAATGGTTGGTAACCTGTACCCTGCACATCGGGTATGACTCCCTTGCCAGGTGGACATTTTTGTGTCTACAAGTTGATTTTATTGAATTGCCTAGAGTACATTGCTATAGATACTGCTTAGATATTATAGATGTGTTTAGTAGATGGGTTGAAGCTGTTCCAACTACCAATAATACTGTTATGACTGTTGTGAAGGTATTTTTACGGGAAATAATTCCCAGGTACGGCCTGCCAGAGATGCTGAGCTCTGACAATGACCCACACTTCGTGATGAAAGTAAACAAAGGCATACGTAACGAACTAGCTATCAAGCAACAATTCCACTGTGTACACCACCCACGGGCCGCTGGCACAGTGCAGAGAGCCAATGGCATTCTGAAGAGTAAACTGGCCAATCTAACAGTGGAGACTGGACTCGGTTGAAGGTCCTACCGTCACCCAGTTCCACATGAGGGTTACCCCACAGGGGAAAACAGGGTTGTCACCAGCTGAAATCATTTATGGATGGCCCATGAAAACACCCTGGGGACTAAGACCTTGTGTATCATTGCTCCCAGAAAGTCTACCAGCAAAATTGGATATTCATACGCGAAGGGAAGACATGGGGAAATATAAATGCCAACTAACCAAGATTTTCCAAGCATACATTCACAGGTATGACAGGCTTACAAGGAAGAGAACTACTCTGCACCATGGAACCTGGGATTTTTTTTCCTGATGAAGAACTGGGATTAAGGGAATTTCGGACCTCGGAGGAGAGGACCATATCATGTGTTACCGACCACTCCCACGGCTGTGAAACTGAAGGGGCAATCTCAGTGGATACATCATTAGGCGCCAAACATGTTACTGAAGGAACTGAGTAGAAGGTCTCTCTCGGACTAATGGAAAATGTATTGGTTGTTAGTGGTGTTCATGTTTATGCCTTTGAGAGGGCTCGCCCCAGCATCCGGGGGCCCCCATGTTAACACATTTCCATCTTTCTGTCATACCTATGCCAAACAGGTAGAACTAGGGTCCTGCTGGGTTTGTGCTGAAATTCCACAGCATTGTAAAACTATGGTTCCAATGTCAGTAATCCTGCTCAACCAGAGTGAGGAACTCTCAGCCTGGGCTTTCTCAAATAACATACGGGGAAGTGAGATGAGGATCTGTGGTCCAGACAGAGATGACTGTGGCTGTCAGTGTTTTGAGGGATGGTGTCTCAGGCCCCCATCAAACGGAACTTCCTGTACTGGGAAACATGCATCCTAGCCAGAACCGCAGGTGCCCAGCAGCCGAGAGGAACAACTGAGACTGATTAATTTTGGATGATTACTTTTCTCTCCTATGGAGTAGCCAGGAATTCACGAGAGATCATCAATTTGGCTACAAGCACTTGAGGAGCTGGCCACAATACTGCAGGGGCCCTGACAGAAACACAGGCCCAAGTAACAGAAATATCCACTGAAATGATTGCAATCTGGCAAACAGTCATACAGAATCGTACAGCTTTAGAGTTTATCCCAGCTGAGAAAGAGGGAACCTGTGCTGTTATTGACACAGAATGCTGCACCTATATCCCTGATGAATCTACTAACATTACACCCCTCTCCAAGCACACTGCAAAGGAGATTGACAGCATCAAGAAAGTAGGGCAGGATTTACACGGGTTCACCGAAGGGTCGAAATGGTGATCTTTGAAGGCCTGTTTGGTAATATGTGGGGCATGATACTGCATTATGTCCTGATAGTTGTACATATCTTTGTTACAATTACTGTTGTACCCAGTCTTTACCCACTGATAAGTCAATGCTGTCATCAGTTGCTATCTCTGTAAAAAGTTACTGCGTTGTTGATAATGTAATGATCAAAAGGAGGGAAGGATAAAGTCTGTAAAATGGTTAACACTTCGTTAAACAATAGCAGCCTGTTTTTCTGAAAGAAACTGCTGATGATCAACCGATGTGCTGAGCCATGTTTCTTCTTGCGGGTAGCTAGCTAGGGTTTCAAGATGCCTATCTCGTTGCGCATTCACATGTAGAGATAGGACAGCTTCAGTCTGTTCTGTGTGTGTAAACCATTATGACTATTTTGTACTTTGTCTTTAGGGGCTCCAGCCTGTCATGTAGTAAATATCTTTGGCTCCAGCCTGTCTTGTGTGGGGGTATCTGGATGGATATATCTGTGGTGCAAGGGGAATTGTTAGTCAGTTAGTGGATTGGGTGGGAACAGTCACAGACTGTTCCTGTTTGAGCGACTAACTAAATAAGCCCCGGGTGCTTGGAATAAAGAGTTTGTACTGTACGGTCTCTGAGTGACTTTATCCGAATTTGACTTCCACAGAATGGGAGTGGTTTTAAAGGGCTGGGCTGCTGGAAGCTCATTACCAGACCTGGAGTGATTGCAACTGTGTCTGACAGAGGCATAACTGGTTGTTCTAGGCACATTCAGTCTCACTGCAACTATATCCCACCTTCCCTTATACAGGTATGTAATGTCTAAAGGACCAATGTTTGAGTAAATGAGACTCACCAAACTTTCTCCTGACTGAATCAATGGAATCTCCGAGTCTCTTGAGGCAGAGCTGTTCTCTCCAGTTAATGCTCTCAGTCCTCAGGCTGGTTCACTTGTTGCTGTTCCCTCGTCTTCAGCCGTGGTTTGCTTCTAGTTGGGGTTTTTCTTCCAATAAACCTCTAACTTTAACCAGAGAGACAATGAAGCACAATAACAATAAAAAGGAGAACCAAACATTTCTAGTTAATGTTACTACGAACAAAACGTTAAAGGCTGATATAATGATCTCAGTAAACATTTTTTTATTGTCACTCACACATCAGAAAACAATATGGGATAAGGAGGAGCCATCATTCAGTCAGGAACAGAATTAGGTGATTCGATCCATCTGGTCTGCCCCACCATTTAACCACAGCTGATTTTCATTCCAACACCATATTCTTGCCTTCCTCCTGTAACCCTGAGCTACTCAGCAATCAGGAATATGTTAATCTCTGTCATAAATATACCCAAATGGCAACTTCAACCAACCTCTGTGGCAACAAATTCCACAGATCAGACATCTTCTGGCCAAATTTTTTTCTCCACTCAGTTTTAAAGGGAAGCTCCTTTATTCTGAGACTGTGCTGTCAGATCACAGTCTAATGGAAACATCCTCTCCATGTCCACTGCATCCAGGCTTTTCAGCATTTGGTAGGTTTACTTAACCAAACATCCCCCACCACCCCCACCGTCCCTCTGAACTCCATTGAGCACAGGTCCAAAACAATCAAATGCTCCTCATACATAACACCGAACATTCCTGAGATTATTCTTGTAAACCTTGTTCACAACAACTGTACTGAACACATTTCTAGGAATAACAAACTAATTGGCACCAGGGTAATTTTCAGGGAAAAGTTGTGGTTACTTTATTGTTCAACTATCACAGAGTGAGCCATTTCCACTTCCACATTAAAACCGGTACATTTCAGGAAACATAAACCAATCCAGAGTGAATGTAATAAAAAGAAATTGGAATTACCAAACTGCTCAGCATGTAAGGAACAGCTGTGGGGAGAGGAACAATCTGTACAATTCTGGTTAATAACATTTTGTCAGGATGACTTCAAACATTTTCAGTTTTTAGTGCAGATCTCCAGCAACTTGAGATTCTGCCCGATTTCCACCACTTTATCCAGATTTGACTTCCACAAAATGCAAGTGATTTTAAAGGGCTGGGCTGCTGGAAGCACATTACCAGACCTGGAGTGCTTGCAACTGTGCCTGACAGAGGCATAAATGGTTCTTCTGGGCACATTCAGTCTCACCAACTATTTCCCACCTTCTATTGTACAGGTATGTAATGTATAAAGGACCAGTGTTTGAGTAAATGAGACACACCAAACTTCCTCCTCACTGACTCACTGGGAACTCCAAGTCAGCTGATTCAGAGTTCTTCTCTCCAGTTTATGCTCTCAGTCCTCAGGCCAGTTCACTTCTTGCTGTTCCCACATCTTAAGTCATGGTTTGCTTCCAGTTGGGGTTTTTCTTCCAATAAACCTCTCACCACAGGTCTAACATTAACCAGAGAGATAATGAAGCACATTAACAATGAAAAGGAGAACTAAACATTTCTGCTTAATGTTACTAAGAACAAAACTCACTGAAATTTAAACGTTGAAGCCAAATATAATAATCTCAGTGAACAATCTTTTATTGTCCCTCACACATCACAAAACAATATGGGATAAGAAGGAGCCATCATTCTGTCATGGTAATACATAAGACACAGGAACAGGATTTGGTGATTTGATCCATCTGGGCTATAAACGTGCAGGAGCAATGTGTGGTTAAGTGCCATGCTCAAGGCTACAACACACTGCCTGGCCTGAGGCTCAAACTCATGACCTTCAGATTGCTTAACCACTCGGCCATGTGCACATCACAGAAACCATTCAGCCCCTAGACTTCCCAGTCCCTCGGTAAAGCAGGCAGTGAAATCAAAGATCCCCACAACCTGGGACGTTCTCCTTTCTCACCCACCCCAGCCCGGGAGAAGACACAACAGCCTGAAAGCTCAAGGACAAATGTGAGCAACCTCAGGAAACAAGGCGAGTTGGGGGAAGTTAACGGGACTCAGTGACCAACATCAGATTCCCCAACACAACATAGAGGAAGCATCCTGACCCAGCCAGGGACTCTGAGCACACACCACGTCATCTTGCATCACAAAGTGAAGGGTAGGGAAGATCTGCAGTAAACAGCCTCACGTGATTTGTTGGTGGGTCTTCCATTTCAACTCTGCAGAAATAGACAGCCTGGGCTCCAGGTTTGGATCATTCAATGCAGATTAAGTGAAGTCTACACATTTTTGACCAGCCCAGATAATCGGAAAATAAATGAGTAATTGGTTCTCAGTTCGGGGCTCACGGCCAACATCAGATCTCCCCGCTGGGGATCGGTCTCAGTACTCATCGATGGGAACGCAATATCTTCGGCCCACAGACAGTGATCCAGACCCCTGGCTCCCCCACCCAGGAGGTGAGGACCCTTCGCTCGATCCCACAGATGATGCACTTCAGCACTGAGCGGAAAAGAAAACACCGCCCGGCCGGAGACAGTGAACATGCGCGAAGTGAGTGTCACATCATCCGGAGGGCAGGGCCTCAGAAACAGATGCACAGGAGCTGCCCATCTGCTGTTAAATGGGAGGGGCAAACGGGATCACGTGACCAGTCGGGTCTCCCACCGAGGTAGAGTTTTCCAGCTACCCACCATTCTGTGTAAAGAAACAAACTTGCTGCTTACATCTCTTCTCACCTTAATTATATTAAACATTTCAACCCCCAGGAAAAATAGCTTATCTGTCCACTCAGAATCAGAATCAGGTTTATTATCACCGGTGTGTGTCATGAAATTTGAAAACTGTGCAGCAGCAGTTCAATGCAATACATATTATAGAAGGAAAAAAACCCAAAATAAAATAATAAAAATAAACAATTAAATCACTTACAGCATATCTGGGACCCTTACTCTTTGTGATTTTGATAAATGACCTGGATGAGGAAGTGGATGGATGGGTTAGCAAGTTTGCTGATGACACAAAGGTTGGGGGAGTTGTGGATAGTGTGGAGGGCTGTCAGAGGTTTCAGTGGGACATTGATAGGATGCAAAAATGGGCTGAAAAGTGGCAGATGGAGTTCAAACAAGATAAGTGTGAAGTGGTTCATTTTGTTAGGTCAAACATGATGGCAGAATATAACATTAATGCTAAGACTCTTGGCAGTGTGGAGGATCAGAGGGATCCTGGGGTCCCAGTCCATAGGACACTCAAAGTTGCTACGCAGGTTGACTCTGTGGTTAAGAAGGCCTATGATACATTGACTTTCTTCAATCATGGGATTGAATTTAGGAGCCGAGAGGTAATGTTGCAGCTATATGTGACGCTGGTCACACCCCACTGTGCTCAATTCTGGCTGCCTCACTACACGAAGCATGTGGAAACCATAGAAATGGTGCAGAGGATATTTACACAGATGTTGCCTGGATTGGGGAGCATGCCTTATTAGAATAGTTTGAGTAAACTCGGCCTTTTCTACTTGGAGCAACGGAGGATGAGAGGTAACCTGATAGAGGTGTATAAGATGATGAGAGGCACTGATCGTGTGGATAGTCAGAGACTTTTTCCCAGGTCTGAAATGGTTATGAAAAGACAGCACAGGTTTAAGGTGCTGGGGAGTAGTTGCAGAGGAAATGTTACGGATAAGTTTTTTTACTCAGGGAGTGGTGAATGTGTGGAATTGGCTACCGGCAACGGTGGTGGAGGTGGGTAGAATATGGTCTTTTGGAGACACTGGAGAAAAATAAAGAAATACTAGCTTAGAAAAATAGAGGGCTATGGGTAACCATAGTAATTCCCAAGGTAGGGACATGTCGGCACAACTTTGTGGGCCGAAGGGCTTGTATTGTGCTGTAGGTTTTCTATGTTTCTGTGAATAAATTAAAAATCGTGCAACAAACAGAAATACTATATATTTTAAATGTGAGGTAGTGTTCAAGGGTTCAATATCCATTTAGCAATCGGATGGCAGAGGGGAAGAAACTGTTCCTGAATCACTGAGTGTGAGCCTTCAGACTTCTGTACCTCCTTATTTGCTGGTAACATTGAGAAAACCACATGCCCTGGGTGCTGGAGGTCCTTGATAATGGACGCTGCCTTTCTGAGACATGGCTTCTAATCCTCTGGTAATCTTATAAACGTCTATCCAGTCTCACCCCAGCTGGCACGGCTCCAGATAAAACAACACAATTTTGTCCAACCTCCCGTTAAAGTTCAGGCCCTCTAATCCAGGCAATATCCTGGTAAACCTTTTCTGCGCCCACTCCAAAGCCCCGACATCCTTCCGAGACTAGGGGCGACCAGAACTGTGTGAAACACGCCAGATGTGGGCTAACTAGTTTTATAAAGCTGCAACACAACTTCCCGACTGTTGAACTCAATGCTTCAACTGATAAAGACAACCATGCCATTTGCCTTCTTAACCACCCGATCAATCTGTGCAGTCTCTTTCAGGGAGCGATAAACTTGGAGTCTAAGATCCCTCTGATTATCAACACTGTTCAGGGTTTTGCATTTAACAGTGTACTGTCTCATACAATCGACCTACCGAGCTGCCAAGATGATCATCACTAATCAAATCTCACTGAGATTTCTCAGGTCCTGTTGAATTTATTGCCAAGTGCACAAGTACGGGAAGGTACAGGGACAGAGAAACACTGACTTGTAGCAGCATCACAGGCAAGTACATTCAGATAACACACGGAACACAGATTATACAATTCTCTGTCAGTAACAAGATAGAAACATGTTTTACTTCATCCTTCTAATAGGACCAGAACAACAGGGGCTGAGCGGCGGCTCATCTCAGACGGTTCGGTGTGAAGGTCTCACAACCCGGACCGACCCCGGCAGATTCTGTGAAGGAAGCGAGGCGAGGCCGCCAGTTCGGGAAAGTTCATCCCCTCCCCCTTCAGGTTTCACCGATCACCTTGTGTTTCTCTCTCCCCTCCCCACCCCCACCTTTTATTCTCCGGTCCTGCCGAAGGATTTCGGCCGGTAATGTCGACTGTATTCTTCCCCTAGATGCTGCCCGGACTGCTGAGTTCCTCCAGCATTTTGTGCGCGTTGCTCGCATTTCCAGCATCTGCAGATTTTCTCTTGTTTGAGTTCGGGAAAGTTAACTCACCACTCAACGTCAGACCTCCCCGCTCGGAACCGGCTTCAATACTCACCGAAGGGAAATTGTTGGTGTTGCCCCGCAGAGAATAATCCGTCTCCGGCTCCCCGTCCAAGGGGGCGAGGACCCCCTCCCGATTCCGAACCCGAACCCGAACCCGAACCCGGACCCGCCGCTGACCCACTTACACAAAGAACGAAAAAAACATCACTGCCCGGCTCGGGCCTGTGAGCATGCGCAATGTGCTTCTTTTGCGTCACAGGTGGTGGGCGGGGCCACGGAAACAAACCCGCAAATGCTGCCGATCTGCGGTAAAACATGATCATGTTTCGCTGGAGGGTCTCCCATGTGACCGGTGACTGTTCCTCGCCCTTCACATACTGCCCTACCCACCGCCGCATTTCCCACATTATTTCATTATTTCCCTATATCATTTCCATACGTATTTAGATTTTCCTTCCATATCTTCCCTGATCCCTTTCCCTCCAGCCCCAGGTCACAGAGTTCTCAGAGTTATAGTTTTGATTCACTTCCCATCCCGACACACAATTCAGACCCACACAGAAAATGAGCAGGTTTCTTTTAAATCAGTCAACACACACAACATGCTGGTGGAACGCAGCAGGTCCGGCAGCATCTATAGGGAGAAGCACTGTCGACGCTTCGGGCCGAGACCTTTCGTCAGTCCTGAACCGTTCCGAAACGTGGACAGCGCTTCTCCCTATAGATGCTGCCTAACCTGCTGCGTTCCACCGGCATTTTGTGTGTGTTGCTTGAATTTCCAGCATCTGCAAATTTCCTCGTGTTTGTCATTTAAATCAGTCTATGTTTATAAACACTCATTTCTATTCACATTCCTCTGGCCTCACTGGACAGGAACACTGAAGCATTAAGTGAGAAACAGCAGGAGGAGGTCATTCGGCCCCTTTAACCATCAGCAAGATGGAGGCTACTCTCCCATTTCAGCCACATGCTTCTACCGATCCTCATTTTCTCAATCCCTTCGGTCTCCACAAATCTGCCTGCCTCTGTTTTATGTGAGGACGATCACCGAGTCATCACCGCCCTCTGTGGTGTGGATTTACAGACATTCACCACCCTTGGCGTGGAGACATTTCCCCTCATCTCAGTCCCGACATTTTCACTGCCATCATATTTGACCTACTAAAATGAACCACTTCACACTTACCTGTGCTGAACTCCATCTGCCACTTCTCAGCCCTGTTCTGCATTCTATCAATGTCCCGCTGTAAACTCTGACAGCCATCCACACTATCCACAAAACATCCAACCTTTGTGTCATCAGCAAACTTACCAACCCATCCCTCCACTTTCTCATCCAGGTCATTTATAAAAATCACAAAGACTTGGGGTCCCAGAACAGATCCCTGAGACACTCCACTGGTCACCGGCCTCCCTACAGAATATGACCAAGCTACAACCACTCTTTGCCTTCAGTGGGCAAGCCAGTTCTGGATCCACAAAGCAATGTCCCCTTGGATCCCATGCCTCCTTACTTTCTCAATAAGCCTTACATGGGTTACCTCATCAAATGCCTTGCTGAAATCCATATACACTACATCTACTGCTCTTCCTTCATCAATGTGTTTAGTCACATCATCAAAAAAATTCAATCGGGCTGGTAAGGCACGAACTGTCCTTCACAAAGTCATGCTGACTATTACTAATCACATTATACCTCTCCAAATGTTCATATCCATAGCGACTTATCCAACTTGATGCTTTCCAAAAGCTGCAGCACATCCTCTTTCTCAATCTCTACATGCTCAAGCTTTTCAGTCTGCTGCAAGTCATCAGTACAATCACTAAGATCCTTTTCCATAGTGAATACTGAAGTAAAGTATTCATTAAGTACCTCTGCTATTTCCTTCGGTTCCATACCCACTCTCCCACTGTCACACTTGATATTTCAGGGTGAGAGATGAAATATTTTTGGGGAATCTGAAGGGGAATTCTTCACTCAGAGGTTGGTGAGAGTGTGGAATGAGTTGCCAGTGGAAGTGGTGGATGTGGGTTCGAGTTAGACACTAAAGAGAAATTTGGGTAAGGACATGGATGGGAAGTGTATGTAGGTAGTTGGCAGTAAAAACACAAACGGGTCGGTATTGACTAGAAGGGCCGAAATGCCTGTTTCAGTGCTGCTGGGCTCTGTGACTCTAATAATATTCTGATATGTAATTTCCACAGTCATGTGCTTTGCTGCTAATTATCGAACCCAGTAATTTACAGCATGGGTGTAGAGGCTGCCCAGTGACTGTTCCCTTGATCAAAGTCACTGGGACGTCTCATCATTGAGCAGATAATGTCTTCTCCATTCTCTTTCACTCAGTCCATCACTCAACACCTTCCATGTTTACAGGAAATCACAGAGCACACAGAGAAGGAAACCGTGACAGAGGATTCCCTGCTTTTCCTCAGACCTGGTGATGGGGAAAGGCTCGCAGTCCCAGAGAGTGATGTGGGAATCAGGAATGAGTTGGCAAAGTTGGACAAAAGGCTGAAAGAATTTCTGCAGCTCGGTACGGTAAAACAATGCACCGAACTGAAAATAACATTGAAATATTGCTGACGTAACAAAGTACGTCAACAAAGTTCGGCCCATCATGTTGAGCTCAACCAAGTAAATTAGCAACCAAATGGCCACTAAACTGATTCCTTCTGCCTGCACAATGTCCATCTCCCTCCATGTTCTTCACATTTATGTGCCTGTCTCAGTGACTCTTAAAAGTCTCTAATATATCTGCCTCTACCATCACCCCAGGCATTCCAGACACCCACCAATCTCTGTGTGAATGAACTTGCCTCTCACATCTTCTTTGAACTTACCCCCTCTCAGATTAACTGAGAAAAAGAATCACAATAAACATGCGATTGTACTGGAGTGAGTGCCATGGTCCGGTCCGTGAAATCCGCATTCCGGTTTACGGTCCGGTTCATCGATCCTCATTCCGGGATTTCCTGTTTTCCCTGGGTCCAGTGGCTGCCTTAATTGAGGCACCTGATTCTCGTTTTGTGATGGCTCCATAAATTGCTTCGGGATTCATCTTCAGTCTGCTGGACTGTTCTCTCCTTTCTTCCTGTCCCTGCACTTCTGAAATTCTGGCAGTCAGTTCGGCATCTTATATCAACAGTTATTTTGGCACTAACCTTCGTCAGTTTCCTGCGCCTGCTACCTTGCCTGTATTGCCGTCAAGTTCAACCGCCGGAGTGAGACTGGAGCCTCGGCATGCCAAGATATGGACCTATCTATTGCTGAGTTTGGATCTGTCTCTTTGTGCCCCTGTGTTTAGTGTCCATCAAGGAAAGAGTCCCGGCCTTAGGAGGGTCCTGACTCTGTACAGATCCCCGGCCCTAAGTCCTGTTCCCAAGGAGGGGTCCTGGTTCTGTGTTCTGTGTAGAACTCCAGCTCTCAGACCTGTTCCCAAGGAGGGATCCCGGCTCTGTGACCCTGTATTCCAACACCAAGGCTCTGTGTTCCAAGATCAAGTCAGGGCGCCATGTTCCAGCCCCGTCCAAGTCCGAGCTTCGTGTCCTCATCCAGTTCTGGTGCCTCACTGAGCCCAGGAGTACCTCGCCCAGCCTGGTGCTGGGGATTCCTCGTCCAGCCCTAGCCACGTCCAAGATCCTGGTCTAGTCCAAGCCACGTCCCTGTGATCCCAGTGCTATCTTGTGTCTAGTCTGTTCCTAGTCCCGAGTCCTCGACTGGATCCGGGTTCCGATCCCGAGTCAAGACCCATGTTCCGGGTCCCTGTCCAGTCTCTATCTCGGAGTCCTAGTCCAGACATCTAGTTCCAAGTTCCTCATCCAGGTCCCGTTTTCACATTCTGAGTCCTAGACCAGGCTCGGTGTGCTTGTCTCGTCCAGGGCCTGTATCCATGTCCAGCGTCACTTCCTCCTGACTTCCGTTGCATTCTGGATAATCTTAGCCCTGCTCCCAGTACTTCAGTGTCTGTGTCTTGCATTTGGGTCCGCTACCAGCGTCCCCCCTCCCCCCCCCCCCCCCCGCTGGCAACATACATAAACCAGCCCGTGGCGTTCCTAACTGTGATTTCCTCAATATAACGAACATTACCGAGAATCTGGAATCTGCAGCGTTCGCGGTTACAGAGCTACTGACTTGTTAAGTGATCTTTATATGAGCGTGGAGGTAGAGGTAGAACGCTACCTCCCTACATTGCTGAGGAATGGGAGGAGAGTGAGGTGTTGAGAAAGTTGTGTGTGGAAAGTAGAGAGCGGGTAGCTGCAGATGAAAGTGAGTGTGTGGAGAGATGGTGGGAAAAAGGGAGGAGGAGAAAGAGAGACCATAAGACATGGGAGTAGAATGAGGCCATCTGGCCTAACGAGTCTGCTCCGCTATTTAATCATGACTAAACCTTTTCCTCTCCTCCTCAATCCCAGTTCCCGCTCTTCTCCCCGTAATGTTCATTGTCATGTCTAATCAAGAACTTGTCAATCTCTGCCTTAAACATACCCAATGATCTGGCCACCACCGCTGCATGTGGCAACGAATTCCACACACTCAACATACTTTGGCTCGGAAATTTTTCCGGATCTGTTTTGAAAGGGCGCCCCTCCATCCTGAGGCTGTGCTCTCTTGTCCTAGACTGTCCCACGATGGAAAACATCCTTTCCACACCCACGCTGTCCAGGCCTTTCAACATTTGAAAGGTTTCAATGAGATTCCCCCTCATCCTTCTGAATTCCAGTGAGTACAGACCCAGAGCCATGTAACGCTCTTCGTGTGATAACCCATTCATTCCTGGAATCATCCTTGTGAACTCCCTCTGGACCCTCTCCAATGGCAGGACATCTTTTCTAAGATGACGGTCTCAAAACTGTTCAAAATACTCCAGGTGAGGCCTCACCAGTGCCTTAAGGCCTCAGCATTTGATCCTTGCTCTTGTATGCTAGACCTCTTGAAATGAATGCTAACATGGCATTTGCCTTCCTCACCACCGACTGAGCCTGTAAGATAACCTTCATGGTGTTCTGCACAAGGACTCCCATCTCCCTCTGCATTTCAGATTCCTGGAGTTTCTCCCAATTTAAAAAATAGTCCGCACATTTGTTTCTGCTACCAAATTGCATGACCCTGCGTTTTCCCACATTGTACTTCATTTGCCACTTTCTTCCCCATTCTCCTAAACTAAATCCTTCTTCATCCTTCCTGTTTCCTCAACGCTACTGCCCCTCCACCAACCTTCGCATCATCTGAAAACTTGGCAACAAAACAATCTATTTCATTATCGAAATAATTTATATAAAGCATAAAAAGAAGCGGTCCCATCACTGAACCCTGTGGAACTAGTGACTGGCAAACAACCAGAAAAGGGTCCTTTTTATTTTAACTCCGTACATCCTACCAATCAGCCAATGTTCTAACCATTTTAGTGAATTTCCTGTAATACTATGGGCTCTTCACTTGGTAAGCAGTTCATGTGTGTGCACCTGGTCAAAGGGCTTCTGGAGTTCCAAATGTACAGCATCCAATTCATCACCTTTATCTAATCTACTTGTAATCTCCTTCAAGAATTCCAAAAGAGTCTTCAGGCAGGATTTTCCCTGAAGGAAACCATGCTGACTTTGTATTATCTTGTCCTGTATCACCAGATACTCCATCACCTCATCCTTAACAATTGATTCTAACATCTTCCCAACAACTGAGGTCAGGCTAACTGGTCTATAGTTGCCTTTCTGCTGCCTTCCTCCTTTCTTAAAGAGTGGAGTGGCAGCTGCAATTTTCCAGTCCTCCGACACCTTGCTGGAGTCTAATGATTATGGCAAGATAATTTCTAATGCCAGCAGAATCTCTAATGCTACCTCTTTCAGCACCCCTGGGTGCAGTTCTTCTGGTCACGGTGACTTGTGTACCTTTAGGTCTTTCAGTATTTTGAGCACCTTCTCTCTTGTAATAGTAACTGCACCCACTTCTCTTCCTTCACACACCACAACATCAGGCGTGTTGTTAGTGTCTTCCACAGTGAAGAATGATGCAAAATACTCAATTAGTTTCATCAGTCATCTCATTGTCCCCGGTTATTATTTCTCCTGCCTCGTTTTCTAGCGGTCCTTGATCCACTCCAATTTCTCTTTTATTTTTAATATACACTTGGGCAAAAACTTTTATATTCCACTTTGATATTATTTGTTAGCTTGCTTTCATATTTCATCTTTTCCCTTCTAATGATTTTAGTTGCTCGCACTCGTGTTGCGATCACATTTTCCAAAGGTTCTTCTACTTTAAGCTCCCTAATCGCCTCCCGTTCATTGTATAGCACCCAATCCAGTACAGCTGATTCCGTAGTAGGCTCAACGACAAACTGCTCTGAAAGGCTATCCCTCGGGCATTCAGCAAACTCATGACCTTGAGATCCATTACTAACTTGATTTTCCCAGTCGACCTTCATGTTAACATGTCCCATGACTGCCATAACATTGCCCTTTTGACTCGCCTTTTCTATCACCTGTTGTTACCTGTGGTCCACCTCCCAGCCACTGTTAGAGGCCTCGATATAACTGCCATCAGCGTCTTTTTACACTTGCTGTTTCTTAACTCAATCCACAAGGATTCAACATCTTCCGGTCCTATGTAACATCTTCCTACCTTTACCAGTAGAGCCGCACTACCCACTCTGCCTGCCTTCCTATCCCTCTTGTATAACATGTAACCTCGGGCATTCAGCTCCCAACTGCAATCATCCTTCAGCCACGATTCAGTGATGGCCGCATCATCATACCTGGCAATGTATGATGTTGAGAGTGGACAGTCACGGGGGATATAGAGAGGGGGATTCAGAGATGGTTGGAGCCAGGGGAGAGAGCTGGAGAGCGAGGTAGAGAGAAAGGGATAGAGGGCTAAAAGAAAGGGAGTGGGAGGGTTTTTGTTTTTTACGGAGACTGGGATGGAAAGGTGGAATTGGTGGGGGGGGTGGGAGGCGGCGTGGTGGGCTACAGAAAGGGGTGAGGAAGGATGGGTGTGCAGGATACCGAGGTGGTGGGGGTGAGCTATAGGGGTGGCGAGGAAGGTGAAGTGAGTGAACATGGCGTCAAAGAAGGAGAGGGGGAGATGAGTTTGCAGCGTAAATGAGTGAATGAGTGCAGTGTGGAGGGTGTGGTAAACTGACCGGGTTCATAGAAAGGAGGGTTCAGTGTTTTGGGTGGCGAGGAGAGTGGAGCGATTTGGAAGGGAAGAGGGAGAGTCTGGAAGAAGAGTCCACTGTGAAGGGGAGCGGCAGTGAGGAGTCATGGATGAGTGAGAGGTGGTGCGTCTGGTCAGAATGATTAAACTAACCAGTTATTTATCCACAGTGGCGAATATGTTGGTCACGGTTGAGATTGTGGCCCTCGTCTCGGAATCCCACAGCGAAACCTTTACCGCACATGGCCCCGGTTCTGCAACCCGACGCTGGGGTGGGGTAGGGGGTGTTGTGGGGTGAGGCGGGGGGTTGGGGGTATTGCGATTTCCACGCACTGCTCCCGATCATTGTGTCGAACTGTAAATCCGTCAGATCATGCCCTCCCATCCATGTACTTAACCAAGTTTCTGTATGTACACCAAGTGAGTGTATATTGGACAGCGAAGGAGGCCATCATATCTTGCAGAGGGATTTGGATCAGCTGGATAAATAGCAAATGGACCTTCGGTAGGAACCAGGAGGCTAGGGTTTACAGATTAAAAGTAGGACACTGATGAGTGTGTACAACAATGGGTTCGGAGAATACAAGGTCACAATGCGTTGGAAATGGCGTCCTATATGGATAGGGTCGTAAGGAAATGTTTTGACGCATTGGACTTCATGTACTGGGTGCAGGAGATGGGATGTTATGTTGAAGTTGGTGAGGCCTAATGTAGAGTATTGTCTGCAGTCTTGGTCACTTAACTGCATGAAATATGTAAATAGGTTTGTAAGAATACTTTGAAAATTTACAAGGTTGATGCCGCGATTGGAGGACCTACGTTATAAGGAAAGATTGAATAGGTTCGGACTTTATTCCTTGGAATGTAGATTTCCGGGACATTTGATAGAGATTATACAAATTATGAGGCTTACAGGTAGGGTTAATGGAGCGGAGGGATGGGAAGAGAGGGATAGACCGGGGGAAAGGGGAATGAAGGACAAAGGATGTGCAGAGGAGAGTATAGTGGTGGTTAGAGGGGTGCTGACGGAGCGGTGCAGAACTAGAGGCGAGAGTGTGGGCGGAGAGCGAGGGGGTTGAGAGAGTGCAGAGTGAGTGGAAAGACTGGTGGAGAGAGGGACAGAAATGTGAAGGGTGGAGATGGAGGACACAGGGGTGATGATGGTTTCACTCATCTTTCCTCCTCTTCTACACTTCGCTTTCCCAACTCTCTTCCCCAATCTCTTCTCATCACCCTCTCCCGCTCTCCATGTCCCCTGTAGAAGATGGTCTTGATTGACGCTAACCAACTCGCACCTTTAAACCTCGCCTCCAGTTGGCACAGAAATCCATTGAAGACACCTTCCCGGGTCCACAGCCTGGAGAGGTCAGTGCATTTCATCACGGGTGGCCATTTTCAATCCGCGGCTCACTCCTTCGCTGATTGTCAATCAGGTCGTCATACCCTCCCTTCGGGCATTTTAACGTAGGTGAAGATTTTCAGTGAGTGCATCTCTCCCTCCCAGACGACATTCTGACAACAATTCTTACTGAGGTTCTTCCCTCACTCCCTCCATGGTTCCCATTTTGGATCAGCCCATCACTCTTTCCCGTGTTAAATCATTTGGCCCTTTGGAATAAGCGACATTCCAAGAGGATATCGAAAGTTTCTTTCGAAACATACAGTCGGAAGCAAAATGCGAGACTAGGTGTCGGACGCTGGGAAAAGACGCTGGAGAGATAGTAATGGGGAAAGGAAATGGCGGACGAACTGATTGAGTATTTTGCATCAGGCTTCACTGTGGACGACACGAGCAATATGGTGGGATTTCCCGGTGTCATGGTTCATGAAGTGTGTGAAGTTACCATCATTAGAGCGAAGGTTGTTGGGGAACTAAAAGGTCTGAAGGAAGATAAGCCACCTGGACCAGATGGTGTAGATCCCAGGATTCTGAAAGAGGTGTCTGAAGAGATTGTGGAAGCATTAGTAATGATCATTCAAGAAGCACTAGGATCTGGAAAGGTTCCAGAACACTGGAAGTTTGCATGTGTCACTCCACTCTTCCAGAATGGAAAGAGTCAGAAGAAAGGAAATTGTAGGCCAGTTAGGCTGACCTCGGGTTGGAAAGGTGTTGGAGTCTATTATTAAGTAGCTCTGAGGGTACTTGGAGGCACGTGATAAGATAAGCCGTCGTCAGCATGGTTTCCTCAAAGGACAATCTCGACTGATAAATCTGTTGGAATTATCTGAAGAAATAACAAGCAGGAGAGGCAAAGGTGAATCGATCGAAACTGTGTACTCGGATTTTCAGAAGGCCTTTGACAAGATTCCATACATAGAACATAGAATAGTACAGCACATTACAGGCCCTTTGGCCCAGAATGTTGTGCCGACCCTCAAACCCTGCCTCCCATATAACACTCCACCTTAAATTCCTCCATATACCTGTCTAGTAGTCTCTTAAACTTCACTAGTGGATCTGCCTCCACCACTGACTCAGGCAGTGCATTCCACGCACCAAACACTCTCTGAGTAAAAAACCTTCCTCTAATACCCCCCTTGAACTTCCTTCCCCTTAACTTAAAGCCATGTCCTCTTGTACTGAGCAGTGGTGCCCTGGGGGAAAGGCGCTGGCTGTCCACTCTATCTATTCATCTTAATATCTTGTACATCTCTATCATGTCTCCTCTCATCCTCCTTCTCTCCAAAGAGTAAAGCCCTAGCTCCCTTAATCTCTAATCATCATCCATACTCTCTAAACCCGGCAGCATCCTGGTAAATCTCCTCTGTACTCTTTCGAATGCTTCCACATCCTTCCTATACTGAGGCTGCTTAACAAGTAACGAACTCGTGGTATTACAGGAAAGATTCTGGCATAGATAAATCAGTGGCTGATTGGTAGGCGGCAAAGAGCGGGAATAAATCGAGCCTATTCTGGTTAGCTGGCGATGGCCAGTGGTGTTCCACAGGGACAGGTGTTGGGACTGCTTCTTTTTGCGTTGTATGCCAGAATTTGGATGATGTAACTGATTACCTTGTTGAAAAGTTTCAGGTGATATGAAGAAGGGTGGAGGGACAGGTAGTTTTGAGGAAGTTGAGGAGGTACGGGGGGACGGACAGCCAGATTAGGAGAGTGGACAAAGAAATGGCAGTTGGATCACGGTGTCTGCAAATGTACTGTCAGGCACTTTGGTTGAAGAAGTGGAAGGATTGGGTATTTTCGAAACGGAGGGAAATTACGAAAAAAGCACGAGGGCGCCAATGCATTTGGGAGTCCTTGTGTAGGATTCCCTAAAGGTGAGTTTTCCGGGTGAGTCTGTGGTGAGGAAGGCAGGTGCAATATTAGCATTCATTTCAAGAGGAATAGAATATAAAAGCAAAGATGTCCTGTTGAGACTTTGTAAAGCACTGGTGAGGCCGCACTGTCAGCAGTTCAGGCCATTACCTTAGAAAAAGTGCTGTGAACCTGGAAGGAGTTCAGACGAAGTTGACGAAAACGATTCTGCGATTGAACGGCTTGTCATATGAAAAGTGTTTGATTCTGGGCCTGTATTCACTGGATTTCAGAAGGATAAGAGGTGACGTCATTGAAGCCTGACTGAAGAGTTTGACGGAGTGGATGTGGAGAGGATGATTCCTCTGGTGGGAGAGTCTGAGACCAGAGGACGCAACCTCACAATGGAGAGGCGTCCTTCTGGAAGGCATTTATTTTGCCAGGAAGCGGTGAATGTGTGGAATTCTTTGTTACAGGCTGCTGTGGAGGCCAAATCTTTATGTATATTTAAGGAAGAGTTTGATTGATTCTTGATTGGTCAGGGCATGAATGCATGCACGGAGAAGGCAGGAGACTGGGGCTCAGACGGAAACGGAATCAGTCGTGATGAAATGGCGGCGCAGACTCGATGGATCTGATGGGCTGATTCTGCACCGATGTCTTATGGTCATTTTGTCTCGTGGACTTTCAGGGAGACAAATTCCACAAATGATTCCGGTTGGGTGGGGGCAACAACCCCTGCTTGTGAAATGTAACCCGCTGTTTACCGCGGAGGAGGGCGTTTCTTGCGACAGCAGTTGTCCGGATGGTATGGCTATAATATGGCTTAATGTTTGTGTTAAATAATGAACGTGAATAGACTCCTTTAGTTCTAGAATCACTGAGAAAATAACTGTCAACATTTGTTCCTGTTGAGTGGGAGTTAATTGTCGAACGTGTTTTCTCTAACTTCAGCAGAGATTCTAACTCCCCATCTTCCCGATTTATTAATCTAATACCAAATACATATGGACGGGAGGGATATGAAGGACTCTCCATATTCCAGTTCTAGCTCCAGAGGACCATAAGATCAGAAGACGAAATGTCAGAATTGGGCCATTCAGCCCATCGAGTCTGCTCCGCCAGTTCATGGCTGATCCCGGATTCCACGCAACCCCATACACCTGTCTTCACACTATATCCTTTGATGCCCTGACCGTTCAGGAAACGATAGACTTGCGCTTGAGATGTAAGCAAGACTTGTCCTCCACCGCAGACTGTAGCAGAGCGTTCCACAGACTCTCATGCTCCATGATAGGTAATTGTAGTATGGCAAGCGGCTGCGGATTGTAACATTAACTCCGTGGTCACACTGGCGCTGCTCAGAATTCTGCATTCTGAGAGGCATAACTACCTCTCAAAACTTCAGGAGCTTCACCGCACAGTCGGCGGTGACGTCACATGAAGCGGCTGCTGTGCAGAACGACTTTGAGGAACCTGCTGACAATCATGGGCACAGTATATCCCTCGGTTACTGACATAGGTAAACAGACAGGGTTCTCCATTACTTTAACCTCAGTAACACCTGCTCTCTATGCTCCGGCAAACATGGAACATTATTCGCTGCATTACTAAAATGGATATTTTAAATATCTGGCAAATTGACTTATAAATAAATAACTTCAGACCGCCGTTATATCTGTTTCTGTACTCCATATTCACTGTCCCTGACGACACTGAAACATTCTTTAATCTGACCGAAGAGCACATCGCGGGAATTGCAAAACTTCGACGTTTAAGCGGTCGATTGAAGTTGAATATGGACAGAAACTTCACAGAAAGGCCCTGTCCTGTGGTCACATAATCTGTCGCATTGCGCTGTCTATAGTCAGCGCTTAGAATTGATTGGGCAGAAATAGTTTCTGATTGAAACAATATCTGGCACCAATAGAATCTGCTGCTGAACCTAGGTTTGGTCTGAAATCGAGATGGTATGTTGTTTCTGTAATCGGTACTATTGAATGGAAACTAATGCAATGAACTACCTGCACAATCACAGTTAATTTGCAGATAGATCCCTGCGCTGTCGCGGTTGTAGCCATTGCTCACGGTCCATTTATATTTTTCCTGTCATTTTTGTACAGATGTACATCTACAACGTGGCCTCGGTTCCGTCACCCAGCTTACAGCATCGCGTCCTCCCTCCCTCATCCCCTCGGGCCGACTCCCCAAAAGCCCGCCAAAACTAGCTTACAGACCCAGAGGAGAGAATAACATTAATCCCAATTGGTTAACAAATGAATGCAATTCTCGTTATCAGTAAATTTTAACCCAAACAAGCTTCCAGCGCTCTTTTATAACAAAGAAGCATTCTTACTTTTAACAAGAAAAAGAAGCCATTTTGATTAACAGACGGAGTAACAAAGAAGAAACGCCCTTTACACTCCGCTCCCACCAAATAAAAGTCATGTCCTCATGACTTCTAAATAACTCCCCAACCCTTCCTGCCAATACACACCCTAACCCAGGCACAAACAGTGACATTGCTCCCCAAACAGTAGACCTCACGCCCTGTTCCTCAGGCGCTACATAGGTCAACTTATCTGGGAGTTCCTTAACCCTCCGAGACCTCCGTACCCCTTCAGCAAAACCCTCCAGGCTCGGACACAACCGGGGATACCTCGGGTCCGCTTGCCAACTCCTCTCTCAATCTCTCACTCATAACCCCTTGCAACTCTGATCCGCCTGCTGTCCACGGCTAACCCTCCCCACTACACCTGACTCAGTGGTAGAAGGGCCAAAGGTCTCTTCCTCAATCGAGGGGAAGTTGGCAAAAGGCAGCATGTACCACACATCCAGCGCATCATCCTTCGAATCCGTATTCTTCCTCACTTCTGCGATCGGTAGCTGCTGTTTGATCTTCTCCAAACGGAAGCACGTGGCCTGCACTGCTCCCCCAGCCTCTTCAGCCTCCCGCAATCGAGACATCAGCTTCCTCTCTGGCTCCTCCAACTCCCGCCACAGTCTCAACAATTCTGTATTCACTGCACTTATCTCCAGCTTTTCCTTCCTGATGACTTCTTCAAGGACAACCTTCAGGGTTTCCACTTCATTTGGACTGTCGATGGTCATCTTCAGGTTCCCTTCAAACTTCCGCTTCCCTCTTCCAAGATCTGTCCGCAATTGCTTCACCTCCTCAAACTCCCGTCTCCGGGCTCTCAGTTTGCTGTTACTCTTAATCAGATAACTTTCTTGTTCTCCCAACTGATTCCGGATCTCTTTCTCCGGTTTCTGATGAGAATTTGGCCTCTCCATCTCCACATCAAACTTGATTCCGTAGAGACAGTCACTCACGAGCTGCGACCTTCGCCAGACCTGACACGTGACCAGAGAAAGCTTTAGCTCTTTAGTTCTCAGTCGCTCCTGCAACAGTCTCGCTTCAGATTCTCCCGAGGCAAATCCAAATGCCAGGAGAACATCCACATACGCCAAAACTCCAGACACCCCCACATCCCCCATGGTATTCCACATGCCCCGCGGGAAGGTTGTAAGGGCTCCGGATATGCCCTCTGGCATCTTTTCGTACCGGAAGAATCCTAGGGGACCTATAAAGGCCGTCTTCTCCTTGTCGGCCTCACTCATCGGGATCTGGCAACATCCGCTCCTCAGATCCAGCACCTTAAACCACTTCGCACCACTCAGACAGGCCATCGCCTCTTCGGCCCTCAGGGCCGTATTCTGGTCACTGACAGTGCGCCTCTTCAGCGCAATATAATCCACACACACGCTGCCTACGTCTCCCACGGCTTCAGGGCCCAGTCGCCGCAACCTCTCTCTCTCACCGAGGTGTCTTCAGCGGTCAACTCCCCTCCCTCGTGGTTTTTCGCAGCGTCCACTAAGAGGGTCTCACCCTCAGATACTTCCTCCAGGCCGTACCACCACCGGCTCTCGTTTGAAGTCGGTACCGGCCTAATGCTATTACACAAGTCCTCACAAGCAGCTCGAAACTCTGGGTGCATCGACAATGCCTCCAAACAGCTCTCACCCGCCTCCTCCGGGCAGGCCCCCAGGCGCCTGCACACCAGCAGGGTGTTGGTCCCCTCCAGAATCGAAACGCTTCCCGTCTCAACATTGTCCGGACACATCAGCATTGACGATTCACGAACCTCAGTCTCCCCGCATTGGCCTCTAAGAACTCCATTTTCACTGAACAATAATCGTCGTCTGGATAATCACCGGCACTGGTACCCCAAATCTCCAGTGCCCTCATTGTCGTCAAGGGTAAATGCTTCCAATACCGGTTGTAAAACAAACTGTACAGCAAATTGACCGCCCCGGTGTCGAGGATGGCTTTAACGTGGCATCCATCCATCCGTAACGACACCTGAGTGCGTGGTCCCTCTAAGCCTTCAGGAATAGGGTCTGTTCCTTTCGGAAGTTCCTTGGTACATTGCTGGGAACGTGCTCCCACAGATACCCCAAGCCGTTCCGCCACTGGGCCTCTAATTTTCCTGACACCTCTTGGATCAACTGAACAACTGAGGGAGGAGCTGATCCCCTTCACAGATCCCCCTGGCACCGCAAGCAATTTATCTGCCCCCCTAGCCAAAGACGGTACCCTGGAAACTTTCCACCATTTTCCTGCCACAGATATGGTAAGCCCCCCAGCTGTGGCATTTGAATTCCAGTCGAACCAAACGCATTTTCTCCCGCTTTCCCATAACTGGCAGCTGTCACCTCCAGGTAACTGGAACAGACAGTTCTAACAACGTCACCAGCGTGCCTACTCAAACTCTCAACCAATCCCTGTCGCTTTCCCTCAGCCAAGCACTGCAACTCGCCTAACATCTGAGAGGTTCGCTCCGCCCACGCCTCCGCCATTTTAGGGCTGGACATTATTCCTACAACCGTGTTCCTACAATCAGAGTTGAAATATCCCGACCTGTCGTTCTTTACTCTCCTAACAGTATGGACAGCCCATGGTCCCACCACCATTTCGTCAGCGCTAGTCTGAACTCGAACAACGACCTCCGGGCTAACAACAGCCACCCCACCGAACACGCGTGCAGTGATAACCAGCAATCGCACACCAGCAGAAGCAGAATAGTATTCCATCACTGCAGCATGCATAAGTTGAAGAGGGGGATCACATAGCTCCCGCTAAATTTCAATCCCAGACGAGCCCCCACAATGTAGCCCCTGGCAGGCCTCAGGCTCGTTCAGCTCGCTTCCGTCTAGGGGGAGCAGCCTTCGGCCCCGCCAAACTAGGTAGTCAGCTTGTGTGGATGCTGTGTGATGTCCCCCAACTCGCCAAATAACAGAGAGTACACCATATGCGATTAAATGATTACACTTTATAAATATTACTAGAACTAAGTGATTAATAATGATACAGTATATATGAAGGAAAAGAAAATAAAGAAAAGGCGCCAAACTTATCAAAGTCCAAACCACTTCGTGCACAACCGTTGGAGCTCAATTAACAGTCTTCTGGCCACCATTTGATCCCCTCCGAACTTTTCGACTAGTAGCTCGGGGCCACCCGAAGTGATCAACCAAGCACATCAGTCCTCTTTTCCTCTCCTCGCCGAACCTCCTGGCCTCGGACCCCCACTCGGAGTCCGTTCCTCACCCAGCTTACAGCATCGCGTCCTCTCTCTCTCTCTCACCCCCCTCGTGCTGACTCCCCAAAAGCCCACCAACAATAGCTTACAGACCCAGAAGAGAGAGAATAACATTAATCCCAATTGGTTAACAAATGAATACAATTCTCGTTATCAGTAAATTTAACCCAAACAAGCTTCCAGCACTCTCTCGCAACAAAGAAGCATTCCTACTTTTAACAAAACAAAGAAGCCATTTGATTAACATACGCAGTAACAAAAAAGAAAAAAAATACCCTCACAAAGAAGAAACCCCCTTAACCTAATAAGAAACCCCCTCTACGCAACGTTTCCATGGATGCTGCCCGACCTGCTGAGTTCCTTCAGTGTGTTGTACGTGTTGCCTTTACCAGCGTTTGAATGCCACCGATCCTTGAATGTGGAGTTGGAGATGCGGGAGAAGACAGCGCCCCACTCGCTACAAGGAGAGCCCGAACACGTGTCCATATCCTTGATCTGACTGCATACGTTGTCATGTGGTTGATAGCAGTGAGATGTCATTCACTGGCTCTCAGTTTGGAAGGGATTCAGTCGGCCATCGCAGATACACCAACAGCTTCGCTCTAGGAAGCGGCCGTTCACCTGCTCCATGTGTGCGAAGAGACTCATTCAGTTAACCCACCTTGTGATGCTCCGGTGAGTTCACAATAAATAGAGGCCACATTTCTTTCCGGAGTGAGCAAAGAGTTTTACTCAATCATCCCAGCTGCTGCAACACCAGCAACTTCACATCAGGGAGGAAGTTCAAAGCAGCTCCGTGTTAAATGTTTAACCATCACGGTGACTGAAGGCAGCTGCAGGTTCATGAGGGACTGTTACTGTCAGATTCTGCAGTTCTTGCGGCTGCTCATCGCACCCAGGACTGAACCCTGGTCACTGAGCATTGGAGGAGTCTGTTCTGCTGATGTTAGCCTTAAACTAGACTGGTTTTTAATATTGTGGATCTGTGAAAGATAAATCAATTCTGTATCAAATCCCAAGTCGCAGGTACTTACTGTCACTGCCAAACTAACAATGTACACTAGAGAGGCCACTCGGCCCATCTGCTCCCTGCCCAGGTTTCTGTTCCATATTAGTATTTTAAAATTTATCTCTCACTCTCCCTGTTGCAACTTGTCACCACTCCGTGGGAGAAGAGATTTCCCTTGAATTTCTTAGAATCAGAGAAATCTACAGCAAATTACAGGCCCTTCGGCCCACAATGTTGTTCCGACCATGTAACCAACTCTAGAAAATGCCTGGATTTACCCTACCACAGAACCCTCTATTTTCCTAAGCTCCATGTACCTCTCTAAGATTCTATTAAAAGACTCTATTGTATCCGTCTGTACCGCCGTCGCTGGCAGTGCATTTCACACACACACCACTCTCTGTATGAAAAATATATATCTCTGACATCTCCCTTGAGCTACTTCCAAGCACCTTAACTATGCCCTCCCCCCTTTTCATGCTTATCCCCTCCCCCTTTATCTTTCCACTGATTGGTTTTCCACCTGGCACCTCTAGCCCTTCCCCCTCCCCATCTCTATTACTGGGCTTCGGCCTTCTCTTTCCCCCCCATTCCTCATGAAGGGTCTCGGCCCGAAACGTTGGCTACTCCTTTCTCACGGATGCTGCCTGACCTGCTGAGTTCTTCCAGCGTTGTGTGTGTAATTATGCCCCCCACGTGTTAGCCAGCTCAGCCCTGGGGGGAAAAAAGCCTCTGACTTTTCACACGATCAATGCCTCTCATCATCTGATACACCTGCATGAATTTCCTGCATGATTTTCCGCAGGCTAATTAACACGATGAGCTCGCTGAGTATTTGACCTTCCCCATGGCTCCGGACTAAGGTGGTTAAACACCTTTTTCCCTGCTCTTTTCAAATTTTGTGTCATTTTCACCAATTTCAAAGGACTGTGCCTCAGACACCTAGGCTGTTGCAATGCACCTCTAAAGTCTGACAGCAGACTAGCGAGTGAATCTTCGATGGAGCAGAGTCAGAAACCAAAGTGTTGCCAGCCTGAGTCAGGGCTTTGGGGCTCCGGAAAGAGATGGGGTCTGGAGGTTACGAGCAGGAGGAGGAAGAGGAAGCAGACCAGTAGGATGTGGCTATGAATGAAAGATGAGAAACATTTGGAAACTGGTTAATTGAAAAACAAAATGGTTAATTTCTACAAAACATTGCAGGTAATCAGCAGATCAGTCAGCAAATGTGGAGAGGAATAAGATAGATAGATAGATAGATAGATACTTTATTCATCCCCATGGGGAAATTCAACCTTTTTTCCAATGTCCCATACACTTGTTGTAGCAAAAACTAATTACATACAATACTTAACTCAGTAATAATATGATATGCATCTAAATCACTAACTCAAAAAGCATTAATAATAGCTTTTAAAAAAAGTTCTTAAGCCCTGGCAGTTGAATTGTAAAGCCTAATGGCATTGGGGAGTATTGACCTCTTCATCCTGTCTGAGGAGCATTGCATCGATAGTAACCTGTCGCTGAAACTGCTTCTCTGTCTCTGGATGGTGCTATGTAGAGGATGTTCAGGGTTTTCCATAATTGACCGTAGCCTACTCAGCGCCCTTCGCTCAGCTACCGATGTTAAACTCTCCAGTACTTTGCCCACGACAGAGCCCGCCTTCCTTACCAGCTTATTAAGACGTGAGGCGTCCCTCTTCTTAATGCTTCCTCCCCAACATGCCACCACAAAGAAGAGGGCGCTCTCAACAACTGACGTATAGAACATCTTCAGCATCTCACTGCAGACATTGAATGACGCCAACCTTCTAAGGAAGTACAGTCGACTCTGTGCCTTCCTGCACAAGGCATCTGTGTTGGCAGTCCAGTCTAGCTTCTCGTCTAACTGTACTCCCAGATACTTGTAGGTCTTAACCTGCTCCACACATTCTCCATTAATGATCACTGGCTCCATATGAGGCCTAGATCTCCTAAAGTCCACCACCATCTCCTTGGTCTTGGTGATATTGAGACGCAGGTAGTTTGAGTTGCACCATATTACAAAGTCCTGTATCAGTTTCCTATACTCCTCCTCCTGTCCATTCCTGACACACCCCACTATGGCCGTGTCATCAGCGAACTTCTGCACATGGCAGGACTCCGAGTTATATTGGAAGTCTGATGTGTACAGGGTGAACAGGACCGGAGAGAGTACGGTTCCCTGCGGCGCTCCTGTGCTGCTCACCACCGTGTCAGACCTACAGTCTCCCAACCGCACATACTGAGGTCTATCTGTCAAGTTAAATGGACAGCATTTAATCCGAGCCCCTTCAGCATGTCTAGACTGTGTACTCCTCTGCTTAGTTGCAGCCTGAACTGCAGAGCTCCTTCAGTATTTTGTGTGTGTGCGTCTTTGTATTTCCAGCAAAAGCAGAATCTCTTTTCTTTCACATCTGCATTTGTAAGAGGATTGTACTTTGGCATTAGATACACTAAATGCCTGTTGATATTGAGCGTATCGATTATGGGAGCTGCTTTCTGCGTTAAAAAAGCTACTGAGTTTTCTACACACAAAAAAAAACTGAGATCTGGAAACGGAACAGGTGCTTGCAGAAAATTTTAATGGCACCATGATTACCCATAAAGCCGCGCATGTAAAATTTCGCTGTCGTTTGAAGCACCGATCAAATGCGCAGGCGCAGTGTTGCTGCCGTGTCCGATAACTACGCATGCGCGCAGTATACAAAATGTCGGGAGGAGCGGAAAGGTAAGGACTTTTTCGACTCGAATTGAATGACCATTGCTGTGAGAACCGGAGACTGTGGCCCGCAAACTCGGCACAGGCCAGGTCTTTTTCCTCTCTCAGCCCCAAGATCCGTATACGGGCCCCGGGGAGCTTCCGGCTAATCAGGGAACGGGAGCAGATAGATCTCACAGACAGAGCTGAGCTCCAGCTATCTGAATGCAAGGATTAGGTACTCGGAAAAAGAGAACAAAATCTTTCTATCAGCTGTTGAGAAAATCACCTTTGTTCTGCCTCCAACCGCAGCAAAAGAAAATCTGCAGCTGCTGGAAATCCAAGCAACACAGACAAAATGCCGGAGGAACTCAGCATCAGTACACTTTCCCATAGATGCTGCCCGGCCTGCTGAGTTCCTCCGGCATTTTGTGTGTGTTGCTTGTTCTGCCTGCTCTTGTTCTGGAGTTTTCTACACGTGAGGACATGTTTTGGCCCATTCTCTCTGGGTACATAATGATATCAAACAACTTTGCCCTGGGCAGCAAGTAGCTTTCAGATCACAAATGTGCCAGACTCCAGTGAGACAAACTACTGCCCTTCCCTTCATATTCATTGCCATCACGGAGTTCACCACCGTCAGCCACCTGGGGGAGGGTTCAGAGGAAATATTTATGAACAATAGAGAAACTGGTACCTGTGTGTATTATGGTGATGCAAAATTTGCTGGGTAATTTGCAAGTGGGAAGAAGGGGAGCGATATTTGGAAGTCCGATTTTTTAAAGCATCATTCAACAAGAAAATTGCATACAGTGACATGCAAAAGTTTGGGCACCCCTGGTCAACATTTCTGTTCCTGTGAACAGCTAAGCGAGTGAAACAATGACCTGATTTCCAAAAGGCAAAAGTTAAAGATGACACATTGTTTAATATTTTAAGCAAGATTACTCTTTTATATCCATCTTTTACGGTTTCAAAATAACAAAAAAGGGAAAGCAAACAAAGCGAAAGTTTGGGCACCCTGCATGGTCATTACTTAATAACAACCCCTTTGGCAAGTATCACAGCTTCTAAATGCCTTCTATAGCCAGCTAAAAGTCTTTCAATTCTTGTTTGGGGATTTTTGCCCATTCTTCCTTGCAAAAGGCTTCTAGTTCTGTGAGATTCTTGGGCCGTCTTGCATGCACTGCTCTTTTGAGGTCTATCCACAGATTTTCGATGATGTTTAGGTCAGGGGGACTGTGAGGACCATGGCAAAGCCTTAAGCTTGTGCCCCATGAGGTACTCCATTGTGGATTTTGAGACCGTCTACTGCCCTTCCCTTCATATTCATTGGGATTGTCATCACCGAGTTCATCATTGTCAGTCACCTGAGGGAGGGTTCAGGGGAAATATTTATGTAAAATACAGAAACTGGTGTTACCTGTATGCATTGTGGTCATGCAAAAGTTGCTGAATAATTTGCAAGTGGGAAGAAGAGGAGAGAAAGGTTGAACAAGTTAGGTCTCTATTCATTGGAGCGTAGAAGGTTGAGGGGGGATTTGATCGAGGTATTTAAAATGTTGAGAGGGATAGATAGAGTTGACGTGAATAGGCTGTTTCCATTGAGAGTAGGGGAGATTCAAACGAGAGGACATGATTTGAGAGTTAGGGGGCAAAAGTTTAAGGGAAACACGAGGGGGTATTTCTTTACTCAGAGAGTGATAGCTGTGTGGAATGAGCTTCCTGTAGAAGTAGTAGAGGCCAGTTCAGTTGTGTCATTTAAGGTAAAATTGGATAGGTATATGGACAGGAAAGGAGTGGAGGGTTATGGGCTGAGTGCGGGTAGGTGGGACTAGGTGAGATTAAGAGTTCGGCACGGACTAGGAGGGCCGGAATGGCCTGTTTCCGTGTTGTGGTTGTTATATGGTTATATGATATTTGGAAGTCCAACTTTTTAAAGCACCATTTAGCAAGAAAATTGCATACAGTGACATGCAAACGTTTGGGCACCCCGATCAAAATTTCTGTTCCTGTGAATAGCTAAGTGAGTAAAACGATGACCTGATTTCCAAAAGGCAAAAGTTAAAGATGACACATTCTTTAATATTTTAAGCAAGATTACTCTTTTATTTCCATCTTTTACAGTTTCAAAATAACAAAAAAGGAAAAGGGCCCAAAGCAAAAGTTTGGGCACCCTGCATGGTCAGTACTTAGTAACAACCCCTTTGGCAAGTATCCCAGCTTCTAAATGCTTTCTGTAGCCAGCTAAGGGAGTTACAATTCTTGTTTGGGGATTTTTGCCTGTTCTTCCTTGCAAAAGGCTTCTAGTTCTGTGAGATTCTTGGGCTGTCTTGCATGCACTGCTCTTTTGAGGTCTATCCACAGATTAAGTTGATGTTTAGGTCGTGGGACTGTGAGGGCCATGGCAAGACCTTCAGCTTCCGCTTCCTGAGGGAGTCCATTGTGGATTTTGAGGTCTGTTTACAATCATTATCCTGTTGTAGAAGCCATCCTCTTTTCATCTTCAGCTTTTTTACAGATGGTGTGACGTTTGCTTCCAGAACTTGCTGGTATTGAATTTAATTCATTTTTCCCTCTAACTGTGAAACATTCCCCGTGCCACTGGCTGCAACACAAGCCCAAAGCATGATCGATCCATCCCCATGGTTAACAGTTGGAGAGGTGTTCTTTTCATGAAATTCTGAACCTTTTTTCCTCCAAACATACCTTTGCTCATTGCGGCCAAGAAGTTCTTTTTTTAACTTTATCAGTCCACAGGACTTGTTTCCAAAATGCATAAGGCTTGTTTGGATGTTCCTTTGGAAACTTCTGATGCTGAGTTTTGTGGTGAGGATGCAGGAAAGGTTTTCTTCTGATGACTCTTCCATGAAGGTCATATTTGTGCAGGTGTTGCTGCACAGTAGAACAGTGCACCACCACTTCAGAGTCTGCTAAATATTCCTGAAGGTCTTTTGCAGTCAAATGGGGGTTTTGATTTCCCTTTCTAGCAATCCTACGAGCAGTTCTCTCAGAAGGATTTCTTGGTCTTCTCGACCTCAACTTGACCTCCAGCATTCCTGTTAACTGCCATTTCTTAATTACATTACGAACTGAGGAAACGGCTGCCTGAAAACGCTTTGCTGTCTTCTTATAGCCTTCTCCTGCTTTGTGGGCATCATGTATTTTAATTTTCAGAGAGTTAGGCAGGGGCTTAGCGGAGCCCATGGCTGCTGATTGTTGAGACAAGGTTTGTGAAGTCAGGGTATTTATAAAGCTTTGAAATTTGCAACACCTGGCTTTTCCTAATGAAGTTTGTGAACAAGCCATAGCCCTAACAAGGTAATTAAAAAGGTAATTGGTAAAAGTTATCTGACAGCTCAAATCTCTTGTGGTTCCCATACTTTTGCATGGTGCTCCTTTCCTTTTTTCTCACTCTAAAATTGTTAAAACAAAAATAATATACTAACCTTGCTTAAAATGTTGAAAAGAATGTTTCATCTTTAACTTTATGACTTTTGGAGATCAGTTCATCGTCCACTCAGTTAACTATTCAGAATAACAGAAATTTTGAACAGGGTGCCCAAACATTTGCCTACCAATGTATATACAGTTTGCAAAAGCACTGGCGAGAAAATCCCTCAGTACTGCTGCAGGCCTGTTACGTAGGTTGTGTTAGAGTGCGGATGAGGTCGGTGAAACCCAGTGGAGATCAAAGTGCTTATTGACAGTGACTTGCTAGCTGTAGAAATGAATACCTCTCTATATAAAATTCAGTGTGTACATATTGTTGTCACTGGGCAAAAATTTGCACAGCACAAGATTTCTGTGCACCCTAGTGATTACAAATTGGAGGGAACATTGGTGGGAAGGTGGGGAGACCTTCAGTGTCCCTGATACCCTCACCTACAAGATGCGCATCCAGCTGCAGCTTGCAACCCTGCACTTTGAGGAGCTGGAACATGAAATGGATGAATTTCATTTCAGCTGGGAGTCGGAAGGGGTGATAGATACAACATGAAGAGAGGTGAGTTACACCCAAGGTGCAGGACACAGGAAACTGGGTGAGAGTCAGGAAGGGGAATGAGGTTAAATATCCATCGCAGAGTACTCTTGTGGCCATCCCACACAACAACAGGTGGGCCACTTTAGAAACTGTTGGGGGAGGAATTATCTGGCAGAGATAAGTCAAAGGTGTGATAGGGGATTCGATAGTTAGGGGAACATAACTAAAAGAGGATTAATATCCTAGTGGTAAGGCTTGCAAGTGCTAGTGGGGGAGTTAAACTAAAATTGCAGGCAGGGTGGGAGCCAGAATGACAGAACAAATAATGGAGGGGGTTAATTGAATAGAATTGAATTGAATTGGCTTTATTACTTATATCCTTCATATACACGAGGAGTAGAAATATTTGCATTATGTCTCTGAATAAATGTGCAATGTGCAATTTATGGTAATTTATAATGAATAGTATGTACAACAGGACAGTCAACATAACATAGAAATACAGTTGTATCAGCATGAATTAATCAGTCTGATGGCTTAGTGGAAGAAGCTGTCCCGGAGCCTGCTGGTCCTGGCTTTGGGATGTCCGCACCACTCTCTGCAGAGTCCTGCGACTGAGGGAAGTACAGTCCCCATACCAGGCAGTGACACAGCCAGTCACAATACTCTCAATTGTAACCCTGTTGAAAGTTCTTAGGATTTAGATCCTCATTTCAAACTTTTCAATGCTCTGACGTGAAAGAGGCACTGTTGTGTTTTTTTCACCACACAACCAGTATGTATGGACCATATATTGTGACATTGTAGCCATGACCGGAACTTGGTTCCAGCCGACAGTCTGAGGAATTTAGAGGGACAATTTTTTCTCTAGTGATCGCAGACTATGCCAAGAAACAAAGGTTGATATATTAAGTGATTTTAATTTTCCATATATTGACTGAGAGTCCCATACTGTAAAAGGACTCGTTGGGGTAGAGTTTGTCAAATGTGCCCTTAATCGGGATGTAGAATTCCCAATGTAGAAGTGTGCAATAACTGTTAAGAAATGATCCGGGGCTGGTGACACAAAATAGTGATCATAATGCCATGAGATTCCAAGTAAATATGGAAAAAGAGAGGTCTGGACCACGGGTTGAGATTCTAAATTGGAGAGAGGTCAATTTTGATGGCGTCAGAAAGGATCTGACAAATGTGGATTGGGACAGGCTGTTTTCTGGCAAATGTGTACTTGGTGAGTGGGAGTTCTTCAGAAGTGAAATTTTGCGGGTGTAGAGTTTGTACGTGCCTGCAAAACTAAAAGTTAAAAGGTAACTGGTGCAGGGAACCTTGGTTTTCAAGAGATATTGAGGCCCTGGATATTTTGTTCCTCTAAATGCCTCAGACTGTTGGGTGCTACCAAGACTCATTAATGACTACAATATCATAATTCCACACTGTGAGCTCATCGGACAATTTTTTCAGTTGTCTTCTCTTGGTTTTTAAAAGCTTCCCAATAGTTTCTGCTCTTTTGTTTGCCCTCTCTTTGGCTTTTATGTTGGCTTTGGCTTCTCATTTCAGCCACAGTTGTGTCCTCCTGCCTTTCCAATGCTTCCACTTCTTTGGGATGTGTCTATCATTCACCTCCTGAGTTGCTCCCAGAAACTCCAGCCATTGCTGCTCCATCGTCACTCCTACCAGATTCCCCTTCCAGTCAGGTTTGGCCAGCTTCTCTGTCACAGAAACATGGAGAAGGTCAGAACAGAAACATGCCCACTCTGGACAATCAGAATGGTAATCTATACAGGAGACAAAATAGATGGGGGAGGTTTTAAATAGTAGTTTAGCATCCGTATTGACTCAGGAGATGGACACAGAGTCTATAGAAGTGAGGCAAAGCAGCATCAACTTCATGGACCCTGTACAGATTACAGAGGTGGAGGTGTTTGCTGTCTTAAGGCAAATTAGTGTGGATAAATCCCCAGGGCCTGACAAGTTGTTCCCTAGGACCCTGTGGAAGACAAGTGCAGAAATTGTCGGGGTCCAAGCAGAGATATTTAAATAATCCTTAGTGACAGGTGAGGTACTGGAGGATTGGAGGACAGCCGATGTTGTTCCACTGTTCAAGAAGGGCTCTAAGGATAAATGAGAAAATGTTACGTTAGTGAGCTTGACATCAGTAGTGGGAAAGTTATTAGAACATATGTGCAGGAACCGGATATATAAGTATTTGGATCGATGTGGACTGATTAAGGATAGACAGCATGGCTTTGTGCATGGTAGGTCATGTCTAACCAATCTCATGGAGCTACTTGAGGAAGTTATCAAGAAAGTGGATGAAGACAAGGCAATGGATGTTGTTTACATCGACTTGAGGAAGGCACTTGACAAAGTCTCATTGGGAGTTTGGTCAAGAAGGTTCAGTCACTCAGCATTCAAGATGAGATAGTAAAGTGGATGAGACACGGTCTTTGGGAGAAGCCAGAGTGTGGTAGCAGATGGTTGCCTCTCTGACTGGAGGCCTGTGTCCAGTGGTTGCCACAGGGATCAGTGCTTTATCTGTTGTTGTTTGTCATCTATATCAGTAATCTGGATGATAGTGTGGTTAACTGGATCAGCAAATTTGTGGATGACACCAAGATTGGTGGTGTAGTGGACAGTGAGGAAGACTATCATGGCTTGCAGTGCGATCTGGACCAGCTGGGAAAATGGTTTGAGAAATGGAAAATGGAATTTAATGCAGACAAGTGTGAGTTGTTGCACTTTGGTCTGACCTACCAAGGGAGGTCTTTCACAGTGACTGGTCGGGCATGGAGGAGTGTTGTAGAAGAAAGAGACCTGGGAATACAAGTCCTTAATTCACTGAAAGTGGTGTCACAGTTAGATAGTGATTGAAAGCAAGATTTCAGCCCAATGGGCTTCATGAACGAAAGTACTGGCAACAATAAGTGGATGTTATGTTGACTTGTAGCAGACATTGGTGAGGCCTAATTTGGAGTATTGTGTGCAGTTTTAGTCACCAACCTACAGGAATGATGTAAAAGAGGTTGAAAGAGTTCAGAGAAAATTCACAAAGATGTTGCCAGGTCTGGAGGACTTGGGTTATAAGCAGAGATTGAACAGGTCAGGACTTTATTCCTTGGAAAATTAGAGATTTGGGGGAGACTTGATTTTGATGGAGGTAACTGCAAGCTGGCTTTCTCCACTGAGATGGTGTGTGACTACAACCAGAAGCCATGGGTTAAGGGTGAAAGGTGAAACGTTAAGGGGAACATGAGGGGAAACTTCTTTACACAGACGGTCATCCGGATGTGGAATGAACAGCCATCACGAGTGGTGCATGCAAACTCAATTTCAACATTTAAGAGGTTCGTGTAGGTGCCTGGATGGTAGGGGTATGGGAGTGGGCAGTTTAAATAGTTCAGCACAAAACAGATGGCCCAAAGAGCCTGTTTCAGTGTTGGACTGTGACAAGAACCTAAAATAATACAAAAATTCACTCTATAAGTCCTTTTAACAGCTGTGCGAACCAACCATTCATCTCAGCAGGAATTTTTTATATGGCATTAAAACTGTGGCACTTTAAGTTAACAATACATAAAAGAAAATCCCAGCTGCACGTCAAGAGACTATTTGTGTGAGACTGTTTCAGTTACTGTGGGGCCAGGCACCCATGCAGCTCAGCAGGAACAGGGAATAATACCAATGGAGAGAGTAAATCTGAGCCAAGGCACAGATTGGAGATGGCAGAAATGCCCCATTCTTATAGAGACAGGAAGAGCATCAGGGAATTGATGGTCATTCCAGATACCAGCACTCTGCACAGTCAGGAGATGATTTCTCTGTCCAACTTGGGTTGAACCTCACTGTAACAGTGTGATACCAGATCAGACCTTGTCAACTCATGTAATCTCATCTGAAATGTTGTCCTAAACCCATTGATGGATTTTGAAAATGTTTTTACAGGTTCAAAAATTTGTCTCCAGAAAGCTCACTCATGGCATGCGAGTTTTGCTGTCTCTGTCTGGATATTTAAGAAGCAGAGCAAGGGATTCAATCAAATATCCTTCCTGCTCAGACAGTGGGAATGGATTCACTCGGTCATCTCAACTGAAGGTACATCAGCGAGTTCACACTGGGCACGACCATTCATCTGTTCTGTGTGTGGGAAGGGATTCAATTGGTCTTCCCACCTCTGGACATATCAGTCAATTAACACCGGGCAGAGGCTAGTCATCTGCTGAAGTTCTGGGAAAGGATTCACTCCATCATCTGACCTCATGGCACACCAGCGGGTTCACACCAGAGAGAGGCAGTTCACCTGCTCGGACTGTGGGAAGGGATTCACTTGGTCGTCTGAACTACAAAGTCACCAGCGAGTTCACACTGGGGAGAAGCCGTTCACCTGCTCAGACTGTGGGAAGAGATTCACTCGGTCTTCTGACCTAATGGCTCACCAGCGAGTACACACCGGGCAGCGGCCGTTCACCTGCTCGGACTGTGGGAAGGGATTCTCTTTATCTTCTCGCTTACTGACACATCAGCGAGTTCACACTGGGGTGAAGCCGTTCACCTGCTCAGTCTGTGAGAAGAGATTCACTCACTTTTCCACGCTACAGAGACACAAGCTTGTTCACACTGGGGAGAAGCCGTTCACCTGCTCAGTCTGTGGGAAGGGATTCACTCAGTCATCCAGTCTGCAGAATCATCAGCGAGTTCACACTGGGGAGAAGCCATTCACCTGCTCAGAATGTGGGAAGGGATTCACTGAGTCATCACACCTACAGAGACACCAGCGAGTTCACACTGGGGAGAAGCCATTCAACTGCTCAGTCTGTGAGAAGAGGTTCACTAACTCTTCCACCCTACAGAGTCATCAGCGAGTTCACACTGGGGAGAAGCCATTCACCTGCTCAGTCTGTGAGAAGGGGTTCACTCATTCTTCCACCCTACGGAGACACCATCGAGTTCACACTAGGGAGAAGCCGTTTACCTGCTCAGTCTGTGGGATGAGATTCACTGATTCATCCTACCTACAGAGTCACCAGCGAGTTCACACTGGGGAGAAGCCGTTCATCTGCTCAGTCTGTGGGAAAGGATTCACTCTGTTATCCAACCTGCAGTGTCATCAGCGAGTTCACACTGGAGAGAAGCCATTCACCTGCTCAGACTGTGGGAAGGGATTCACTGTTTCAGCTAGCTTAATGGCACACCAGCGAGTTCACACCGGGGAGCGGCCGTTCACCTGCTCAGACTGTGGGAAGGGATTCACTTTGTCATCTAAACTACTGAAACACCAGCGAGTTCACACTGGGGAGAAACCATTCACCTGCTCAGTCTGTGAGAAGAGATTCACTGACTCTTCCGCCCTACAGAGACACCAGCGAGTTCACACTGGGGAGAGGCCATTCACCTGCTCAGACTGTGGGAAAGGATTCACTCAGTCATCCCACCTACAGAGTCATCGGCGAGTTCACACCAGGGAGAAGCCGTTCACCTGCTGAGAATGTGGGAAAGGATTCGCTCAGTCATCCCAACTGCTGGCACACCTGTCAGCTCACAATGGGGAGTGGCCGTTGTTAGGATTCCCTAGGTTTCGTTTACTGTGGACTGTCATTTTGAGAGAGAGAGAGAGATTAAGAAGGTGAATCAGTCTGACTTGCAGCTTGTTTAGTTTTAACCAAAGACACAGACACTCAGAGTGAGATGGAGACAAAGGAGGAAAAATGGAAGGTTCAAAACAAGGGAAATATGGCCAAAGCTCATGGTTTAGAACTTTAGAACTTGAAAATGATCATAAACCTCTGATTGCATTGTTTTATGCGGGGGGTGGGGTGGGAGTGTGGTTTTTCTCTCTGATAGATGCTGCCCGGCCGGCTGAGTGGTGGTGTCAGTGACCTCTGTATCAGAGAACAACACGGGTTTCTACATCCTCCTCTGAGATATAAATGTCCTCACAGTGGGTTCAGATCAGCTGGCATATCTGGAGTTTGCAAGGGGAAAGGGAGTAGGGAAGGGGCTGAGGAGAGAGAGTTTTAATCAGCAAACCATCGTCCGGGATGGAGGGGTACCGGAGCTGTCTGATAGATGGTTCTACAGTGATTGTATTTTTAAATAATCTCACAGATGGTGACTGAGGAAGAGGCTTGTTGAGGGAGGATACCCGGAGGTGAGCAGGTCAGACACGGTATCAGGAGAGTGACAGTGATGTGATTTCCTGTGTCACGGGTACAGACAGTCGTCTCAAGTGAGGAGTTTGTGTGGAGATGCAGCTTCCCTGGAGGTGGAGGAAAGAGGACACACCAACAGGTGGAACCAGCTGTGGGAAGACATGGTTTTGTCTCCATCAGACCCTCAGTGAGATGGTTCCAGTTATAACGTGCAGGGATGAAAGCACAGTGTTCAGAGTCTGATTTAATCACTGATTCTGACACAGTGAGAGGGTTAGTTTTGCTGTAAGGCGGCAACATTAATGGAAGAAGACACAGAAACTTCATCAATTGCCAGTTGTTTAGCAAAAGTGATCAATTTGTATGTTACCTTGACAGAAACAGATATTCCCAGTGGTGACAAAGGGGTGCAGTCTGGTTTACTTCAGGTTGGAGAGGGGTGTGGAGTTTTGAAATCAATGCCTTGCATCATTAATTTAGCATGTCTGGAGTGGTGGATCACACAGCACGGAAACAGGCCTTTGGCCGGCCATACCTGTTCTGACCATCCACTCACTGTCTACACTGGTCCCATTTATCAGCACTTGGTTCATAGCCGACTGTATCTCGGCAGTTTCAATGCTCATCCACTTCGTAAATGTTGTGAAGGGACCTGCCTCCACCACCACCTCGGGCAGTGTGTTCCAGGTTTCAGCTACTCTCTGAGTGACAAATCTCCTCCTCAGATCCCTCTAACCCTTTTCATCCTCTGTTTAAATCCATGCCCTCTGATCGGTGACACCTCTGTCCCAGGATCGGGGCCAATATGGGCATCAGTGAGGCCTTTGATGAGGTTCACATGGTAAGTTGCTGTGGAAAGTCAGACCACACGGGATCAAGGGAGAGATGGCTCACTGGATGCACAGTTGTCTTGATGGTAGGAAGCAGAGAGTGATGCTGGGAGACTGTTTATTGGATTCGAAGCCCCAGCCTAGTGAGGTTCCCCAGGGTTACACCACATTGCTCTCATTATTCATTGATATTTAATTATATTTGCATTTGCACAGTTTGTTGAATGCTATGCTCCACTTGATCTTTCATTGATCCTGTTATTATTCTAAAGATTTTCTAAGTGTTCCTGTAGGAAAAACAATCTCAGGGTTGTATGTGGTGACATATACGTACTCTGATAATAACATTTACTTTGGACGTCAACCATTATTGTCATCTGGATCAATAATTTGGTTAAGAATGTACAGGGTATGTAGAGTAGGTTTGCAGCAAGTTCAATTACTTTTTTCTGAAAGATATTAAGTATAAACTCTTCACTCTGTTTCCCTCTCTGCACTCGAACACCCCCTCCCCTTACTGTCTTCCCTCTCTGCCCCGTCCTCCCTCTCACCCTGACATTGGACATACGTTCAGGGTGAAAGTGAATTATTTTCGGGGAATCTGAAGGGGAATTCTTCACTCGGAGGTTGGTGAGAGTGTGGAATGAGCTGCCAGTGGAAGTGGAGGATGTGGGTTTGATTTAGACACTAAAGAGGAATTTGGGTGAGGACGTGGATGGGAGGTGTATGGAGGCTCTGGTGCAGGTAGTTGGAACCAGGCAGTAACAACAAAAACGGGTCAGCATGGACTAGAAGGGCCTGTTTCGGTACTGCTGCTCTCTGTGACTCGAATAATATTCTCATTTGTAATTTCCACAGTCAGTACTTTGCTACTTATGAGTGAACCCAGAAATTAACTCAAACAAGAACTGAAAGACTGTTGGTTGGCTACAAATAGTGTTTACAAGCTGTGATACTTGCCAAAGGGGGTGCTACTCAGTAGTGACCAAGCAGGGCGCCCAAACTTTTGCTTCGGGCCCTTTTCCGTTTTTGTTATTTTGAAATTGTAAAAGATGGAAATAAAAATGTAATCTTGCTTAAAATATATTTAAAAATGTGTCATCTTTAACTTTATGCCTTTTGTAATCAGGTCATTGTTTACTCGCTTAGCTATTCACAGTTACAGAAATTTTGAGCAGGCGCGCCCAAACGTTTGCATGCCACTGTATATATCCTGTGCCTTCCAAAAATTCCAGACATTGCTGCTCTGTTTTCGTTCCGGCCCATGTTTTTTTAGATCAATTTTGACCAATTTTTCTCTCGTGCCTCTCTAATTCTCTTTATTCCATCTGACTTTAGCTTCTCCTTCTCTAATGTCAGGGTGAATTTGATCACATTAAGATCACTTACCCCTAAAGTTTCTTTGGACTTAAGTGACCTAATTAATTCTGGTTTATTACAACACCCAATCCAGAAAAGCTGACCCCCAATCACGAGCTGCTCTAAAAAAGCATCTTGTAGGCATTCAAGGAATTCCTCCTCTTGAGACCAACACCATCCCAATTTTCCTAATCACCTGCATGACAATCCCCATGACTACTGTAACATTGCCCTCTTGGCACGCATTTTCTATCTCCCATTGTAATTTGAGGACCTCATTCTTACTATTGTTTGGGGGTCTCTGTACAATTCTCATCAGGGATTCTTTTTTACATTTGCTGTTCCTTAATTCTACCCACAGATTTTACACTTCTTTCTAATGATTTTATTTAATATTTTACCAACAGAGCCACACAACCCCACTACCAGCTTGTTCTTGGCTTCTTCTTTCAAGAAACATATAAGTATCTGGGAAACAAAAGGACCTGCAGATGCTAGAAATCTAGAGAACTACACACAAAGTGCTGGAGGAGCTCAGCATGTCAGGCAGCATCTATGGATGGGAATCAACATTTCGGGCCAAGACCCTTCACTCTTGATCCCCATGTATCTGGAATATCAACAAGCGAAGAAAATAGAAAGTAGTGCAAAATAGGGAAAACCTTTGACAAAATTCAGTTCAAGGCTTTTTAAAAAACTACCAAATAGAGCTCAGTAATTAACAAATACAACACAGGCAACAAACACTTTCATCAATACTGACATCGACTTCTTTTAAAATAAAAATATGGAAGGAAACATTAATCAGTGGAACGAGAATGATCCTCCATGGGAGACATCCCAACAATCTAAGCAGATGAGATGGTGACAAAATTATACATTAATCAATACATTATTTCAGGTAGGACAATCAATAATAACCATCCGGATACAATATTACAAGATAAACAAGCAGGAACAACTCCCTTAATAGATAAAGCATTTCCCAACACAGACATGTTCCTCGACCAGTGGAGCACTTCACCACAGGTATTGTTCGTGTCATCAGTCAAACAAAAGATTTTCTCTGTCAATCAGCTTCAAAATGTTTCTACTCTGACATTGCCACACCCCACTTCTGATTTCCTTCTCCTCGACTTCTTCACTCTGCAGAAAACTCAAAGGAAACCTCTTCACCACAGAGTGGTGTCTGTTTGGAATCCATCACCACTGGATGATGGATCCAGTGGTGGATCTCACCATCCAGGGAGAGTGAGCGATGAACAACAGCAGAGGATTTAAAAGGACTGTCGTGGAACTGAATCACTGGCAGGGTCCAGCTGGCCTGAGTTGATTCTCTACTGTACACTAGGTGTGTTATAAATTCAGTAAGTACCAGAGACAGAGTTTAAAATAGAACTGATTTATTTGTCTCAGATCCAGAATATTAAACTCCAGTCCCATTAAAGGTAAATGTGCAGCAGAAGAAACTCCTCCCATGCGCAGTGACCAGGGTGCAGAACTGGGTGTGGTGAGCAGCAGCAATAATTGCAGAGTTCAGCACCGACAGTCACTCTCGAAATTGCATTCAGCAACGGTGATGGACAAATATCCAGCATGCAGCTCATTGAAACTTTCTCCCCAGTGTGAAACCGGCAGTGTGTCACAAGTCTTACATGCTGTAAGGTTTCACTGCTGATGTAACGACCTCTCAGTAATGTTTCCCAGCTGAGGTAATGGTTTCTCAGTAGCAGCAATGTTTAGGCTATGGCTAGAGATAACAGGGTTTTGGAGTGTGGGGCTGTCCAATGACAGAAATGTCCTTTCTTGTGAGTCTGGAAGAGTGATTTTCATGGTCTTTTGCCAGGGAGAGATGAGAAAATGCAAATGGAGAGAGTGGGCCCTTTATCATTTTTTTATTTGTTTTCTTTACTAACCCTCTGGTCAAAGTAAGAATTACAAAGCTCAATTGTTTAATCACATATTGTTTACTGTTATTTCAGGGTACTGATTTGTAGCAGGGGACACATCACACAGCATCCATCCAAACGAGATTTCTTAAGTTTAGCCAGGCTGGGGTCTATCACCCCTTATATTAAGCTGCTAGCTGAAGTGAGAGTTACGCAAGGTTAATTCACTGAGTGAATCGCTTCCCACATTCACAGCAGGTGAACGGAATCTCCCCAGTGTCAACAGTGATACACATTTGGTGGATTTGGCTGAGAGAATTTTTTCCCACAGTCTGAGCAGGTGAATGGCCTCTCCCCAGTGTGAACTCTCTGATGTACCTTCAGATGAGATGACATAGTGAATCCCTTCCCACAGTCTGTGCAGGAGAACGGCCTCTCCCCAGTGTGAAATCGCTGATGTATCTTCAGTTGAGATGACGAAATGAAACCCTTCCCACAGACTGAGCAGGTGAACGGCCCTTTCCCTGTATGGGCTGACTGGTGTGACAGCAGGTGAGATAACCGATTGAATCCCTTCCCACAGTCTGAGCAGGTGAACCGCCACTTCCCGGTGTGAACTGACTGGTGTCTCTGCAGGAAAGATGATTCAGTGAATCCCTTTCCACAGACTGAGCAAGTGAATGGCCACTCCCCAGTATGAACTAACTGGTGTCTCAGTAGGTGAGGTGACAAAGTGAATCCCTTCCCACAGACTGTGCAGGTGAACGACCTTTCCCCAGTATGAACTCGCTGATGTACCTTCAGTTGAGATGAGCAAGTGAATCCCTTCCCACAGTCCGAGCAGGTGAATGGCCTCTCTCCAGTGTGAACTCGCTGATGTACCTTCAGCTTATATGACCGAGTGAACCCCCTCCCACAGTCCGAGCAGGTGAACAGCCGCTCCCCACTATGAACTCGCTGGTGAGCCATTAGGGTGGATGATTGAGTAAATCCTTTCCCACACTCTGAGCAGGTGAACGGCCTTTCCCCAGTGTGAACTGACTGGTGTACCAGTAGGTAGGATGACTGAGTGAATCCCTTCCCACAGTCTGAGCAGGTGAACGGCCTCTCTCCAGTGTGAACTCTCTGATGTATCTTCAGTTTAGATGACGAAATGAATCCCTTCCCACAGTCTGAGCAGATGAACGGCCTCTCCCCAGTGTGAACTCGCTGGTGAGCCATTAGGTCAGATGACCGAGTGAATCCCTTCCCACAGTCTGAGCAGGTGAACGGCCTCTCCCCAGTGTGAACTCGCTGGTGAGCCATTAGGTCAGATGACCGAGTGAATCCTTTCCCACAAATTCAGCAGATGACCAGCCTCTGCCCAGTGTGAACTTGCTGAAGTACCTTCAGTTGAAATGACTGAGTGAATCCATTCCCACTGTCTGAGCAGGTGAACTCCCATATAAAATGAGGGGCATGCCAGTCAGTTAGATGATAGAGTGGATCCCTCCCCACTGTCTGAGCAGGAAGGATGATCGTGTGAATCCCTTGCTGCACTTCTTAAATATCTGGACAAAGACAGCAAAACTGGCGTGTTGTGTTTGAGATTCCCGTAGACAAATTCCTTGTCATTTTTCACCTGTAAAAAAGATTTACAAAATCCATCAATGGGTGTAGGACAACATTTCAGATGAGATCACTTGAGTTGTCAAGGTGTGATCTGACATCACACTGTTACAGTGAAGTTCATCCCAAGTTGGAGAGAGAAATCATCTTCTAACTGGGCACAGTGCTGGTATCTGGAATGACCATCAAACTCTCTGATGCTCCTCCTGTCTCTATAAGAATGGGGCATTTCTGCCATCTCCAATCTGTGACTTGGCTCAGTTGGACTCTCTCCATTGGTATTATTCCCTGTTCCGACTGAGCTGCATGGGCTGCTGGCCCCACAGTAACTGAACACTCTGACGCAAATAGCCTTTGTTAACGTGCAGATGGGAATCTCACACAAATATCCGGAAGCGCATTTCACGCACCCACCACTCTCTGTGTAAAAAAGTACCCCAAAATCCCCTCAGTATCTATTTCCAAGCAGCTTAAAATGATGCCCCCTCATGTTAGCCATTTCTTCCCTGGGAAATTTCAACAACAGAACCATGGAACATTACAGCACAGAAACAGGCCTTTTGGCCCTTCATGGCTGTGCCGAACCATTTTTCTGCCTAGACCCACTGACCTGTACCTGGGCCATATCCCTCCAAACCCATCTCATCCACATACCTGTCCAAGTTTTTCTTAAATGTCAAAAGTGAGTCCGCATTCACCACTTCATCTGGCAGCTGATTCCACACTCCCACCACTCTCTGAGTGAAGAAGCACCCCCTAATATTCCCTTTAAACTTTTCTCTCTTCACCCTTAACCCATGACCTCTGTTTTTTTTTTCTCCCCTGGCCTCAGTGGAAAAAGCCTGCTTGCATTCACTCTATCTATACCCATCATAATTTTATACACCTCTATCAAATCACCCCTCATTCTCCTTCATTCCAAGGAATAAAGTCCTAACCCATTCAACCTTTCTCTGTAACTCAGTTTCTCAAGTCCCAGCAACATCCTTGTAAACCTTCTCTGCACTCTTTCAAACTTATTAATATCCTTCCTGTAATTAGGTGACCAAAACTGCACAGAATACTTCAAATTCAGTCTTACCAATGTCTAATACAACTTCACCATTACATTCCAACTCTTATTCTCTATACTTTGATTTATAAAGGCCAATGTAACAAACATCTGGCTATCCACACGATCAACATCCCTCATCATTTCATAAACCTAAAAAAGGCTCTAAACATAAACAAGGAAATTAAACATTGCTTTGTGGATTTGTTAGAAGTCTACAAAATTATGAGGGTATAGATAGGGTAAATGCAAGCAGCTTTTTTCACTGAGGTTGGGTAGGATGACAACCAGAGGTCATGGGTAGTAAGTGGGGATGGTGAAAATTTAACAGGAACAGTTGGAAAAGCTCTTTACTGAAATGGTCGTCAGAGTGTGGAATGAGATGCCAGCACAAGTGGTGAATATGAACTCGATTTCTCAATTAAGGGAAGTTTGATAGGTACCTGGATGGTATGGGTATGGAGGGCGATGGTCCCAGTGCAGGTAGTTGCATTAGACAGCTTAAATTTTTTTTTGCCATTGACTAGATGGGCCAAATAGCTCATTTCTCTACTGAACTTCTCCATGTTTCTGTAACAGAGAAGCTGGCCAAACGTGTTTGGAAGGGAAAAGGTAGGAGTGACAACGTAACAGTAATGGCTGGAGTTTCTGGGAGTAATTCGGGAGCTGAGTGACAGATACTTCACAAAGAAGTGGAAGCATTGGAAAGGCAGGAGGACACAACCGTGGCTGAAATGAGAAGCCAAAGCCAACATAAAAGACAAAGAGAGGACAGACGAAAGAACAAAAAACTATTGGGAAGCTTTTAGGAACCAACAGAAGATGACTAAACAAAAAGTCAGATAAGCTCAGGGCTTGGACTGATGATTAATGAGTCAGTCATTAATGAGTCTTGGTAGCACCCAGGAGTCTGAGACATTTAGAGGAACAAAATATACGAGCTCTCAATATCTCTTGAAACCCAAGTTTCCCTGTACCGGTTACCTTACAACTTGTATTCTGGCAGGCACATACAAACTCTACACTCTCACTTCTGAAGAACTCACACTTACAAGTACTCCTTTGCTAGAAAAACTGCCAGTCCCAATCCACACTTGTTAGATCTTTCTGATACCATCAGAATTGACCTTTCTCCAATTTAGAATCTCAACCCATGGTCCAGCCCTCTCTTTTTCCATATCTACTTGGAACCTTATTTCATTACAATCGCTAGATACAAAGTGTTCCCATACACTAATTTCTGTCACTAATGCTGGATCATTTCCTAACAGCTTATTGCACACCTCTATGTCGGGAATACTACGTCCTGATTAAGGGCACATTTGACAAACTCTACCCCATTTAGTCCTTTTACAGTATGGGAGTTCCATTCAATATATAAAAAGTTAAAATCGCTTACTATATCAACCTTTGTTTCTTAGCATAGTCTGCAATCTCTACAAAGTTTGTTTCTCTAAATCTCTCAGAGTGTTGGGAGCAACAAAGTCCCAATAATGGCTACAATATCATAATTCCCTGTCCTGAGCTCATCGGGATTTCCTACGATGCTTCTTGCATTGTGATATACACAGCTCAGCACATTCATTGCACCAGGCTCAACCATTTGATTGCTGACTCTGTCCGAGGTGTGAACAACATCTGTCTGGGTGTCAAGAAAGCAACCTCTTCCTCAATGTCACAAAGACAAGGGAACTGGTTGTGGATTACAGGAGGAATGGAGACAGGCTAACCCCTATTGACATCAATGGATCTGGGGTTGAGAGAGTGAACAGCTTCAAGTTCCTCGGCATAAACATCACCGAGGATCTCATGTGGTCTGTACATACCGGCTGTGTGGTACGTGGCCGTGCGCCTCTGTCACCTCAGACGGTTGAAGAAGTTTGGGATGGGGCCCCAAATCCTAAGAACTTTCTACAGGGGCACAATTGAGAGCATTCTGACTGGCTGCATCACTGCCTGATATGGGAACTGTACTACCCTCAATCGTAGGACTCTGCAGAGAGTGGTGCGGACAGCCCGGCGTGTCTGTAGTTGTGAACTTCCCATTGTTCAGGACATTTACAGAGACAGGTGCATAAAAAGTCCCAAAGGATCATTGTGGACCCAACTCACCCCAACCACAAACTGTTCCAGCTGCTACCTTCCAGGAAATGGTACCGCAGCATAAAAGCTGGACCAACAGGCTCCTGGACGGCTTCTTCCATCAGGGCAACAGACTGATTAATTTATGCTGATACAATTGTGTTTCTGTTATAACCACTGTCCTATGTATAAACCATTTATTATAAATTACACATTGCACATTTTGATGAAGAAGTAATATGAAGATTTCTGCTCCTCATGTATATGAATGATATAAGTCAATTCATTTCACCCACTTCACTATCTGTTCTGGCATTCTGACTCCAATTCCCCCCTGCAATTTTAGTTTCACGACACACCCTCCCCACCACACACTAGCAACAGCAAGCCTTACCACCAGGATATTAGATCTCTGCTAGTTTTAATCCCCAAACTAACAAATCCCCTATCAACCATTTGACATTCCTCTGCCAGGTAATCCCCCCAACAGTTTCTAAAGTGGTCTACCTGTTGTCGTACGAGATGGCCACAAGAGTACTCTGCGATGAATATTTAACCTCATTCTCCTTCCTGACTCTCACCTAGTTTAATGTGTCCTGCACCTTGGGTGTAACTCACCTCTCTTGATGTCATATCTATCACCCCCTCTGACTCCCAGATGATCCAGAATTCATCCATTTCCAGCTCCTTAAAGTGCAGGGTTACAGGCTGCAGCTGGATGCATACCTTGTAGGTGAGGGTAGCAGGGACACTGGAGGTCTCCCCTCCTTCCCACCAATGTCCCGCCTAATTTGTAATGACCGGTGTGCTGAAACACCTTGTGCTGTGCAATTTTTACCCACTGACAACAACATGTGCACAATGAATTTTAAATAGGGAGGTATTTCTTTTAACAGCTCGCAAATCACTGTCGATAAGAACTTTTATCTCCCCTGGGTTTGATTGAGTTCATCTGCACTCTCACACAAACTATGTAACAGGCCTGTTGCGAGTTATTAAGGATTTTCTCACTAGAGCTTTTGCACACCGTCCATATGTGATTTGCTTGCTAAATGATGCTTTAAAAAGTCAGATTTCCAAATATCACTCCACTTGTTCCCACTTGCAAATTCTCCAGCAACTTTTGCATCGCCACAATACACACATCAGTTTCCGTATTGTACATAAATATTCCCCCTGAACCCTCCCCTGGGTGACTGACGGTGATGAACTCAGTGATGACAACGCCAATGAATATGAAGGGAAGGGCAGTAGCCTGTCTCATTGGAGTCTGGCACATTTGTGATGTGAAAGCTATTTGCTGCCCAGGACAAAGGTGTTTGATGTCATTATGTACCCAGAGAGAATCGGTCAAAACATGTTCTCACCGGTAGAAAAGTGCAGAACGAGACGAGGTAGCTCAAGCAACACACACAAAATGCTGGAGGAACTCAGCAGGCCAGGCAGCATCTATGTAAACGAGTACTAATGTTGAGTTCCTCCGGAATTTTGTGTGTGTCGCTTGGTTTTCCAGCATCTGCAGATTTTCTCTCGTTAGTGATTGGAGGTAGAACAAAGGTGATTTTCTCAACTGGTGATGTAAAATATATTGTTCCCTTTCTCCCAGTTCCTAATCCTTGCATTTAGATAGCTGGATCTCAGCTCTGTCTGAGAGATCCATCGGTTCCCATTCCCTCATCAGACGTAAGCTCCCCGGGGCCCGTGTACGGATCGTGGGGCTGAGAGCGAGGGAAGAGAGCAGGACTGTCCCGGGATTGGGGTCTACGATGTCCGGAGTTCACAGCAAATGTCCCTCAGTGGGTGTTTAAGATAGCAGCCCGGGAAATCATTCTTACCTTTGCCGATCCTCCTGAGGCCCTTTGTGTACTATTCGGTGACGTCATCGACCTTGGTGCCTGCGTATTTGATCGTTGCTTCGGAGGGAGCGAAATTTTAAACGAATGGGTTTATGGGTATTCGCGGTGCCATTAAAAGTTCCTGCAAGCACAGGTTTCATGTCCACACCTTAGAGTTTTTTTCTGTGTAGAAAACTTAGCAGTTGTTTTAACGTAGAAAGCGGCTCCCAAAAACAATATACTCAATATCAACAGGCATTCCATTTATCCAATGCCTCTCGTACAAACCTCTTACAAACGCAGGAATAAAACACAAGAGATTCTGCAGTTTCTGGAAGTCCAGACACACAAACAAAATGCTGGAGGAACTGTGCAGTTCAGGTAGCAACTAAGCAGAGGAGTACACAGTCCAGGCATGCTGAATGGGGCTCAGCCTAAACGTTGTCTATTTATTCCTCTCCACATTTGCTGCCCGATCTGTTGATTTCTTCCAGTATTTTGCAAAAATTAACGACCCATATTTTCAATCAAGAAGTTTCCAAATGTGTCTGATCTTTCATTCGTAGCCACGTCCTGCAGGTTCGATTCCTCTTCTTCCTCCTCCTTGTAAACTCTAGGCCCCATCTCTTTCTGCAGCCCCAAAACCCTGACTGGCAACTTGGTTTCTGACTCTGCTCCATCGAAGATTGACTCGCTAGTCTGCTGTCTGACTTTAGAGGTGCATTGTAACAACCCAGCAGTTTGAAGCACAGTCCTTTGAAATGAGTGAAAATTACCTAAATCATTGAAAAGAGCGGAGAAGAAGGAGTTTAACCATCTTCGTCCAGAGCCCTGAAGAACGTCAAAACCACAGTGACCTCGACGTCTTATTCAGCCCGGAGAAAATTATGCAGGAAATTCATGCAGGTGTATAAGATGATGAGACGCATTGGTCGTGTGGATAGTCAGAGGCTTTTTCCCAGGGCTGAAACGGCTAACACGAGGGGGAATAGGTTTAAGCTGCTTGGAAGTAGGTACAGAGGAGATGTCAGTGCCAAGTTTTTTTAAACAAAGAGTGGTGTGTATATGGAATGCTCTGCCAGCGACGGTGGTAGAGGCGGATAAAATAGGGTCTTGTAAGAGACTCTTAGATAGGTACACGGAGCTTATGAAAATAGAGGGTGATGCGGTAGGGTAATTCTAGGCAGTTTAGAGGCAAAGTTACATGGTCGGCACAACATTGTGGGCCAAAGGGTCTGTAATGTGTTGAAGATTTCTGTGATTCTATGGAATTCAAAGGAAATTTCCTATCCCACGGAGTGGTGACTAGTTGCAACCTGGCATCTCAGGGGGAGTGAGAGGGGAACGGCAGGGATAGATTTTCATATACTGATACGGAACAGAAACATGGCCAGGGACCAGATGGGCCGAGTGGCCTCTCTAGTGTACATTGTGAGTGTGGTAGAGACAGTAAGTACCTGAGACACGGGATTTGATACAAACTGATTTACCCTTCACAGCCCCACAATATTAAACACCAGTCTAGTTTAAGGCTACCATCAGCAGAACAGACTCCTCCAAGGCTCAGTGACCAGGGTTCAGTCCTGGTTGCGATGAGCAGCCGCAAGAACTGCAGAATCTGACAGTAACAGTCCCTCATGAACCTGCAGCTGCCTTCAGTCACCGTGATGGTTAAACATTTAACACGGAGCTGATTTGAACTTCCTCCCTGATGTGAAGTTGCTGGTGTTGCAGCAGCTGGGATGATTGAGTAAAACTCTTTGCTCACTCCGGACAGAAATGTGGCCTCTATTTATTGTGAACTCACCGGAGCATCACAAGGTGGGTTAACTGAATGAGTCTCTTCACACACACGGAGCAGGTGAACGGCGGCTTCCCAGTGCGAAGCTGTTGGTGTATCTGCAATAGCAGACGGAATCCCTTCCGAAATGAGAGCCAGTGAATAACATCTCACTGCTATCAACGGCATGGCGGTGTATCCAATCAGATCACGGACATGGACACGTGCTCGGGCTCTCCTTGTAGCGAGTGGGGCGCTGTCTTCTCCGCCATCTCCGCCTCCACATTCAAGGATCGGCGGCATTCAAGCGCTGGTGAACTGACAGATACAGCGGAACTAACGAGCAAACACAAAGCAACTAACGTGTTTGTGATTCCCATACCCAAATCCTTTGACTTTTCTAAACTGTTAAAAGTTTACAAACCACGTCAGTGGGTGAAGGACAACATTTCAGTTCAGATAATTTTAGTTTCTATGGTGTCTTCTGAGAAAAACACTGTCGCAACTCAAAATAATTTGGGGGGACAAGACTTCATCTTCTAACTGGCCACAGTTCCGGAATCAGGCTGATGCACCATCAATAACTCACTCTGAGACGTAAGAAGCGAGATATCGGCTTTTATTGACTGTAAGAATTAACAACACTACATCCTGGAGAATGAGGCTGGGCTCAGGCCTCAATCGCCTTTATACAGGGGTCTGTGGGAGGAGCCACAGGAGCAGTCCAGACAGGTTTATGTAGTTCACCACACAGGCACAATATCAAACTCTCTGCTTCCCTCTCTGTGTCAAAATGGATCATTCCTCCCCTTCATCAGTCTGTGACTTGGCTCAGTTTGTCTGTCTCCTTCGGATTCTGAGCATGCGCCACACACCCACTGAGATCACATTTTATTTACACGGCTGTGACTGGAGACTTTCTGATTATTATGTCCCTCCTGGCATTTGACGGTGGTAAACTCAGAGTCAGCAATGGTATTGAACCTCAGGAGTAGGTGATTAGGCTTTTTCATTGGAGATCTGTCAGAAATGAGCCACGCTCCCGAATAATGGCTTCAAGACAAATTCAAGGAAACAAAGTTTATTAACAGTTCTGCAGAGCTGGGCCCCCTCAGAGAAGGGAACCCTGAACCTTACAGGGCAGCAGGTTTTATCCTTCTTCCTTACCCCTCCCCTCCCTGACTCGGGAGGTACACAGTGTTTTCCCATTCCATATTTGGAGTTGTTTTTTTACACATTTCTGTAAAACAATAGTCCATATCTCAGGACTTCAATGATTCCACAAACAGTTAATCTTGTCAGGGCTTCTGCATTCATAATTAAATCACATTTGTTTTCTGACTTTAACCCAGACATAATTAAATCACATTTGTCCTCTGACTTTAACCCAGACATAATTAAATCACATTTGTCCTCTGACTTTAACTCAGACATAATTAAATCACATTTGTTTTCTGACTTTAACCCAGACATAATTAAATCACATTTGTCCTCTGACTTTAACCCAGACATAATTAAATCACATTTGTCCTCTGACTTTAACTCAGACATAATTAAATCACATTTGTTTTCTGACTTTAACCCAGACATAATTAAATCACATTTGTCCTCTGACTTTAACCCAGACATAATTAAATCACATTTGTCCTCTGACTTTAACCCAGACATAATTAAATCACATTTGTCCTCTGACTTTAACTCAGACATAATTAAATCACATTTGTTTTCTGACCTTAACCCAGACATAATTAAATCAGAAACGCACATCTTAATTTTGAATCTCACAAGATCGATAAACTGCCGGTAGTTTGTGTCTGGATGAGTGGGTCGTTTTCAGACTGGAAGGAGGTAGCGTTTGGAGTACCCCAGAGATCAGTCCCTGACCACAGTTGTTCACAGTTTAATGTCCTGGCGGAGGCAGCGAGATGTGAGATGTACCAGTCTGCTGGTGACGCAGAAAGAGTGGAGTTGGGGGAGGGGAGGCTATTCACATGCAATTTCGTAGCTTTGTAATCAGTACATAGAGCACTGTGGGGCTGCAGCGGCGGGTTCCAATCTGCTGATTAGATTTGCTGACGGCACTACATTGATCGGCCGAATCCCAAACAATAATGAGGCAGCGTATAGAGAAGAAGTCATCACCCCGACGCAGTGGTGTCAAGTAAACTCTCCCTCATTGTAACGAAAACAAAGGAGTTGGTTGTGGATTACAGGAGGAATGGAGACAGGGAGCACATTCAACATTTCCAAGTCTGTTATTGACACAAAATGCACATTTTAATAGTGATCATGACACAATGTATTTTATATATTGTTAATGACATAAAACATATTTATAGATTGTTACTGACAGAGAATCGTATAACTTGTGTTCCGTGTGTTTTCTGAATGTATTTGCCTGTGATGCCGCCACAAGTCAGTGTTTCTCTGTTCCTGTACCTTCCCGTACTTGTGCACTTGGCAATAAATTCAACAGGACCTGAGAAATCTCAGTGAGATTTGATTAGTGATGATCATCTTGGCAGCTCGGTAGGTCGAATGTATGAGACAGTACACTGTTAAATGCAAAACCCTGAACAGTGTTGATGATCAGCGGGATCTTAGACTCCAAGTTCATCGCTCCCTGAAAGAGACTGCACAGATTGATCGGGTGGTTAAGAAGGCAAATGACATGGTTGTCTTTCTTAGTTGAAGCATTGAGTTCAAAAGTCGGGAAGTTGTGTTGCGGCTGTTCCGAGCCTGCGGTCGTACTGTGACTGTTTCTTTAAGAGCGCCGGCGTGAGGAGGCGGGGCTATGACGTCAGTCACGGGCTGACAGCGCTAACTGTGGACTGAACCATAAGAGAGAGAGAGCGATCTGCAGACAGGCAGTCGGCCAGTCTAAAGAGAGAGAGAGACTGGAAAAGCTGATAGCTTCAGTTAGTCGCAGCTGAGGCTTGGAACTCTCCTATGCCCACAAGAGTGGGTTGATCATCGGTACACGGAACCACAACGAATGTGTGTGGCTGTCACTTCGTATAATCCATAGGAGTGGGGTTTGTAATATCTTGTGTTAACCCTTGCCTGGGTATGTTGTGTGGTACCCCTGGAAGACGGTATTCCTAAGACAGGTCCACTTTCGCTGATAACTCGTCTGTGGACGGATTCAACGGATAAGAACTTCGTCGGCGGTTATTTTGAAGTAACGGCCTTTTCTCTACGTTTCACCCTGGATTACAAATATCTCTCTCCCGTCATTTATTCCGTGGATTACTGAATTTTCCTACTTACCATCTCAAGACTCTAAACTTTGTTCCCTCAGGCTCGATAGACTGGGAATTACATTTGCACATATATACACTTAACACTGTTAACTTTCCTTTATTTCGTTAAGTTACTATATTATAAGTAGATACTAATAAACAGAGTGTTTTAACCATCAAAACCAGACTCCAGTGTGAACTCTATTGCTGCTGGTTCGTTTCTAAAACGTTTCAGTTCGTAACACAGTTTTATAAAACTAGCTAGCCCACATCTGGAGTGTTTCATACAGTTCTGGTCGCCCCCATTCTCGGAAGGATGTCGGGGCTTTGGAGAGGGCGCAGAAGAGGTTTACCAGGACACTGCCTGGATTAGAGGGCATGAGCTATAACGAGAGGCTTGACAAACTTGTGTTGTTTACTCCAGAGCGGCGCAGGCTGGGGCGAGACTGGATGGACGTTTATAAGATTACGAGAGGAATAGATAGAGTGGATATATTTTTCCTGGGGGGTTGAAATGTCTAATACATTTAAGGTGAGAGGAGATGTGAGCGGCAAGTTTGCTTCTTTCCACAGACTAATGAGTAGCTGGAGTCTCTGCCTGTGGGGGGGGGGGGGGGGGGGGGGCGAGGTCACCAATCCTGACACGTGATCCCGTTTGCCCCTCCCATTTAACCGCGGATGGGCAGCATCTGGCGTCTGTTTCCGAGGCCCCGCCTTCCGATGATGTAATAATCTCTTCGCGCATGTTCACAGTCTCCGGGTGGACGGTGTTTTCCTCTCCGCTCAGAGCTGAAGTGGGTCGGCTGTGTGTTCAGGAAAGACTTTCGTCTCTTCCGTCGGGATCACTGTCTGCGGGCCGAGGATATCACTTTCCCATCGGTGAGTATTGAGACCGATCCCGAGCGGGGAGATCCGATGTTGGCCGTGAGCCCCGAACTGTGGGCCAGGAATTCATTTGTTTCCCAACTATCTGGGCTCGTCAGAAATGTGTCGACCACTTAATCTGCATTGAACGATCCAAACCAGGAGCCCAGGCTGTCTGTTTCCACAGAATTGAAATAGAAGTCCCGCCGTCAGGTCACGTGAGACTGTGTGCCGCAGATGCGCCCCGCCCTCTGCTTTGTGACGCCAGATCACGTGGTGTGATTTTGGCCGCTGAGTCCCATTAACTTACCCGAACTCGCCTCGTTTCCTGAGGCTTCTCGCATTTGTTCTGGAGCTTTATGGCTGTTGTATCTTCTCCCGGAGTGGGGTGGGTGAGAAAGGAGAACGTCCCAGGTTGTGGGGATCTTTGGTTTCATTGCCTGCTTTACCGAGGGACTGGGAAGTCTAGGGGGAGAATGGTTCGAGCCTCCGCTTCCCGCAGTAGAGCTGAGCCATACATTACTCCTGCACGTTTATAGTCCAGCGACGGCGGTCGGTCCAGTATGGACAAGACAAGATCTGTATCCTAGGAACTGTAATACAAATTTCCTGAAATGGTCCTGTTTTAACCTGGAAATGGAGTGATAGTATAACAGTAAAGGAAGCACAACTTTTCCCTGTAAATTATCCTGGAACTGCTTTGTCTGTTATTCCTGGAAATGTGTCCGGTGCAGTTGTTGCTAATGAGGTTCACATGAATAATCTCAGGAATGATCGGCTTTATGTATGAGGAGCATTTGGTGGCTCTGGACCTGTGCTCAATGGAGTTCAGAGGGACGGTGGGGGTGGTGGAGGGATGGATGGTTAAGTAAACCTACCAAATGTTGAAAAGCCTGGATACAGTGGACATGGAGAGGATGTTTCCATTAGACAGAGAGTCTGTGATCTGACAGCACGGTCTCAGAATAAACTTGCTTCCCTTTAAAACTGAGATGAGAAAAAAATTTTGGCCAAAAGATGTCTGATATGTGGAATTTGTTGCCGCAGAATTTGTTTGAGGCTGCCATTTGGGTCTATTTGTGAAGATTAATATACTGATGATTGCTGAGTAGCTTCAGGGTTACAGGAGAAAGGCAGGAATATGGTGTTGGAATAAAAATCAGCCATGATTGAATGGTTGAGTGGTGGAGCAGACCAGATGGATTGAATCACCTAATTCTGTTCCTGTGTCTTGTGACTGAATGATGGCTCCTTCTTATCCCGTATTGTTTTGTGATGTGTGAGGGACAATTAAAGATTGTTCACTGAGATAATTATATTTGCCAACGTTTAAATTTCAGTGAGTTTTGTTCCTAGTAACATTAAGCAGAAATGTTTGGTCCTCCTTTTCATTGTTAACGTGCTTCATTATCTTTCATGTTAACGTTAGACCTGCAGTGAGAGATTTATTGGAAGAAAAATCACGACTGAAGACAAGGGAACAGCAACAAGTGAACCAGCCCGAGGATTGAGAGCATCAACTGGAGAGAACCCATCTGACTCGGGAGATTCCAGTGATTCAGTCAGGAGAAAGTTTGGTGAGTCTCATTTACTCAAACACTGGTCCTTTAGACATTACATACCTGTACAAAGGAAGGTAGGAAATAGTTGTGAGTGAGACAGAATGTGCCCAGAAGAACCAGTTATGCCAGTACCAGTCAGACCCAGTTGTGAAGAAGCTCCCCCCCCTGCAATATTCCCTTTAAACTTTTCACCCTTCACCCTTAACCCATGTCCTCTGGTTTTTTTCTCCCCCAGCCTCAGTGGAAAAAGCCTGCTTGCATTCACTCTATCTATACCCATCATAATTTTATACATCTCTATCAAATCACCCTCATTCTCCTACGCTCCAGGGAATAAAGTCCTAACCTATTCAACCTTTCTCTGTAACTCAGTTTCTCAAGTCCCGGCAACATCCTTGTAAACCTTCTCTGCACTCTTTCGACCTTATTAATATTCTTCCTGTAATTCGGTGACCAAAATTGCACACACTACTCCAAATTCCCCCTCACTAATGCAATATACAACCTCACCATTACATTCCAACTCTTATACTCAGTACTTTGATTTATAAAGGCCAATGTACCAAAAGCTCTCTTTACTACCCTATCTACATGTGATGACACTTTTAGGGAATTTTGTATCTGTATTCCTAGATCCCTCTGTTCTAGTGCCCTCCTCAGTACCCTACCATTTACCTTGTATGTTCTACCTTGGTTTGACTTTCCAAAGTGCAATACCTCACACTTGTCTGTATTAAACTCCATCTGTCATTTTTCCAGCTTGTACGGATCCCTCTGCAAGCTTTGAAATCCTTATTCACTGTGCACTACACCTCCAATCTTTGTATCATCAACAAATTTGCTGATCCAATTTACCAAATTATTATCCAGATCATTGATATAGATGACAAATAACAATGGACCCAGCATTGATCCCTGTGGTACACCACTAGTCACAGGCCTCCACTCAGAGTAGCAATCCTCCACTACCACTCTCTGACTTCTCCCATTCTCAATTCCCAATCAAATTTACTACCTCACCATGTATACCTTGTGACTGAATCTTCCTAACTAACCTCCCATGCGGGACCTTGTCAAAGGCCTTACTGAAGTCCATGTAGACAACAACCACTGCCTTGCCTTCATCCACTTTCCTTGTAACCTCCTCGAAACTCTCTAATATATTTGTTAAACATGGCACAAAGCCATGTTGACTCTCCCTAATAAGTCCCTGTCTATCTAAATAATTGTCAATCCTATCTCTTAGTACTCCTTCCAATAATTTACCCATGACCGTCATCAAACTTGCCAGCCTATAATTTCCCAGATTACTTTTAGAGCCTGCTTTAAACAACGGAACAACATGAGCTATCCTCCAAATCTCTGGCACCTCACCCGTAGATAACGACTTTTAAATATATCTGCCAGGGCCCCTGCAATTTCAACACTAGTCTCCTTCAAGGTCCAAGGGAATATCCTGTCAGGTCCTGGAGATTTATCTACTCACCTCAAGATAGCAAGCACCTCCTCCTCTTCTCTCTGTATAGGTTCCATGATCTCAATACTTGTTTGCCTTATTTCCATTGACTCCATGCCAGTTTCCCGAGGAAATTCAGACACAAAAAAACCATATCACATCTCCCCAATTTCTTTTGGTTCCATGCATAGCCAACCGCTCTGATCTTCAAGAGGATCAATTTTATCCCATAACTATCCTTTTGCTATTAATATACCTGTGGAAGCTCTTACTATCCTTCACCTTGACTGCCAACGCTACCTCATGTCTTCTTTCAGCCCTCCTGATTTCTTCCTTAAGTATTTGTTTGCACTTTTTATACTACTCAAGTACCTTCTTTGCTCCCTGTTTCTTATACATGTCATACATCTCTCTCTTCTTTATCCGAGTTCCAATATCCCTCAAGAACCAAGGTCCCTTATTCTTATTCACTTTGCCTTTAATCCTGAGACTTTGTTCCCAGGGTGTCCTCATGGGCCATCCAGAAATGATTTCAGCTGGCGACAACCCTGTTTTCCCCTGTGGGGTAACCCTCATGTGGAATCGGGCTAATGGTCGGACCTTCAACCAAGTGAGTCCAGTCTCTGCTGTTAGTCTGGCTAGTTTACTCTTCAGAGTGCCATTGGTTCTTCCCACTCTGCCAGTGGCCCGTGGGTGGTATACACAGCGGAATTGTTGCTTGATAGCTAGTTCGTTACGTACCCCTTTGTTTACTTTCACCACAAAGTGTGGGCCATTGTGAGAGCTCTGCATCTCTGGCAGGCCGTACCTGGGAATTATTTCCCGTAATAATATCTTCATAGCTGTCATAGCAGTATTATTGGTAGTTGGAATAGCTTCAATCCACCTACTAAGCAGATAATAACTAAGCAGTATCTATAGCAATGTACTCAAGGCAATTCAATAAAATCAACTTGTAGACACAAAAAGATCCACCTGGCAAGGGAGACATACCCGGTGTGCAGGGTACAGGTTACCAACCATTCCCTCCTTTCCCAGGGGTGTACAATTGTGTATATGATCGACCAATATCGGTAAAAATTGTGTAGGAACACAAACCTGTCCTGTTGGGTGATCCAAAAAGCTAGGTTGGGTTCTTTCTGGCATCCCATCTGGGACCACAATTTGCGCTCCTCCTCAGAGACGTCCCCCTGAAAAGTACGTACCTCCCTCATGTCTGGCAAACCTGTTCTTCTTAAGTCACAGAGGGATGCTTGACGGGAACCCGAGGGGACTACAACTACCGAGGATTGTGCCGCACTTTTCGCTGTCTCATCCGCTAAAGCATTGTATTTAGTGACTCATTCGGATATGTGGGTGTGGGCTGGTCATTTAATAACAACCAAAACGTGAGGTAGCTGTAGAGCGGTGAGTAAGTTGTTTACAAAGGTGGCATTACTAATGGGGTGGCCAGAGGAAGTCAGGAATCCCTATGTTCCCAGAGATCCCCGTAGTCATGTACAATTCCAAATGCATAACAGAGTCTGTATAAACATTCCCACTTTAGTCAGTTGCTGGGATACAGGCACGAGTCAGAGCAAACAGCTCAGCCTTCTGGGCGGAGACAGCTGCTTCAAAAGAGGCCTGTTCAATTACTTCACTGTCCATCACTATCGCATCGTTTCCCTGCTGGATCCACAAAAGAGCTTCCATCCTCAGAAAATGTTGCCTCAGGCTTGAGGGGATATTGAGGAAGGGATGGGAGAGTCTGTCCTTCTTTCATGGTGATCTGGATGGGGGGCACTTGGTGCTGTCAACTTCATTGTCTGAAATTGAGCAGAGATTATGTGCAATGTCTTGGGTTCGGTCAATATTAAAAGATTTTCTTAGCAGATGTCCTGTCTTCACCTCAGACTCCTTCCAGTATCAGAGTTGGCCTGCGGCCAAGTCTTGCCAGTCTCCCTTGTTGCTGGAGGCTTGTTTCATCAGGGTGTAGGCAAGGAACTCTAGGCTCTTTGGCTTGAACCCAGGGCAAACCCTAACGATGGTATGGGGAGCCACCAGTCCTGTCTGTCGCCAAAGGAAATCCGGAACTTCGGCCAGTAATGCACTGCCCTCTCCTCCTTAATCCTGTCCAATCACCATGACTGGGAACTTCTGTCCCTCGTGGGGTGCATGATATTGGCTTTCCTCAGTTGAGCACCCCGTAGGGTCATAGCACAGAGTCACGTAGGGGTCGGCCGCTGGCAGAAGGGGTTCAAACACGGTGGAGTCCAGATTAAGTGCCCACCACTGGGGATTCGGAAACTGGGGAAGCTGTCGGTTGTTCACCTGTCACAGGGTGACAGCATTGTCTGTCTCTCCTTTCCCCCTGTCCTCCACAATCAGCTCCTTTGTTTTTGTGACAATGAGGGAGAGTTTGTTTTCTTGATACCATATAACAATCACAGCACAGAAACAGGCCATCTCGGCCCTCCTAGACCGTGCCGAACTCTTAATCTCACCTAGTCCCACCTACCCGCACTCAGCCCATAACCCTCCACTCCTTTCCTGTCCATATACCTATCCAATTTTACCTTAAATGACACAACTGAACTGGCCTCTGCTACTTCTACAGGAAGCTCATTCCACACAGCTATCACTCTCTGAGTAAAGAAATACCCCCTCGTGTTTCCCCTAAACTTTTGCCCCCTAACTCTCAAATCATGTCCTCTCGTTTGAATCTCCCCTACTCTCAATGGAAACAGCCTATTCACGTCAACTCTATCTATCCCTCTCAACATTTTAAATACCTCGATCAAATCCCCCCTCAACCTTCTACGCTCCAATGAATAGAGACCTAACTTGTTCAACCTTTCTCTGTAACTTAAGTGCTGAAACCCAGGTAACATCCTAGTAAGTCGTCTCTGCACTGTCTAATTTATTGATATCTTTCCTATAATTCGGTGACCAGAACTGTACACAATATTCCAAATTTGGCCTTACGAATGCCTTGTACAATTTTAACATTACATCCCAACTTCTGTACTCAATGCTCTGATTTTTAAAGGCCAGCGTTCCAAAAGCCTTCTTCACCACCCTATCTACATGAGACGCCACCTTCAGGGAACTATTCACTGTTATTCCTAGATCTCTCTGTTCCACTGCATTCCTCAATGCCCTACCATTTACCCTGTATGTTCTATTTGGATTATTCCTGCCAAAATGTAGAACATCACAATTCTCAGCATTAAACTCCATCTGCCAACGTTCAGCCCATTCTTCTAACTGGCATAAATCTCCCTGCAAGCTTTGAAAACTCACCTCATTATCCACAACACCTCCTACCTTAGCATCATCAGCATACTTACTAATCCAATTTACCACCCCATCATCCAGATCATTTATTTATATTACAAACTACATTGGGCCCAAAACAGATCCCTGAGGCACTCCGCTAGTCACCGGCCTCCATCCCGATAAACAATTATCCACCACTACTCTCTGGCATCTCCCATCTAGCCACTGTTGAATCCATTTTATTACTCCAGCATTAATACCTAACGACTGAACCTTCTTAACTAACCTTCCATGTGGAACTTTGTCAAAGGCCTTGCTGAAGTCCGTATAGACTACATCCACTGCCTTACCCTCGTCAACATTCCTCGTAACTTCTTCAAAAAATTCAATAAGGTTTGTCAAACATGACCTTCCACACACAAATCCATGCTGGCTACTCCTAATCAGATCCTGTCGATCCAGATAATTATAAATACTATCTCTAAGAATACTTTCCATTAATTTATCCACCACTGATGTCAAACTGACAGGTCTATAATTGCCAGGCTTACTTCTAGAACCCTTTTTAAACAATGGAACCACATGAGCAATACGCCAATCCTCCGGCACAATCCACATTTCTAATGACACCTGAAAGATCTCCGTCAGAGCTCCTGCTATCTCTACACAAACTTCAGATGTTATCTCTACACATACCAGTCAGATGTTGTTCAGACTTCAGACAGAGTCAGCAATCAAATGGTTGAGCATGGTGCGATGAATGTGCTGAGCTCCATATGTGACAATGCAAGAAGCATCGTAGGAAAGCCAGATGAGTTCAGGAAAGGGAATTTGTAGACATCATTGGGATGTGGTGGCACCCAACAGTCTGAGGGATTCAGGGGAACAAATTTGTAGAGAGATTGCAGACCATCCCAAGAAACAAAAGTTGATTCAGTAAGTGATTTTAACTTTCCATGTGTTGACTGGGACTCCCATACTGTAAAAGGACTAGATAGGATAGAGTTTGTCAAATGTGCCCTGAATCGGTACGTAAAATTCCCGATGTAGAAGTGTGCAATAAGCTGTTAGGCAATGATCAGGGCTGGCGACAGAAATTAGTGATCATAATGCCAAGAAATTCAAAATAAAGATGGAAAAAGAGAGGTCTGGACCATGAGTTTAGATTCTAAATTGGAGAGAGGTCAATTTTGATGGTGTCAGAAAGGATCTGATAGGTGTGGTTTGGGACAGGCTGTTTTCTGATAAAGGAGTACTTTGTAAGTGGGAGGCCTTCAAAAGTGAAATTTTGAGGGTGTAGAGTTTCTATGTGCCTAACAATGTAAAAGTTGAAATGTAACTGGTGCAGGGAACCTTGGCTTTCAGGAGATATTGAAGCCCTGGATATTTTGTTCTTTTAAATGCCTCAGACATTTGAGTGCTACCAAGACTCATTAATCATCATCCATGCTCTGAGCTCATCTGAACTTTTTCTTTCATTGTTGTCTGTTGGTTTCTAGCTTCCCAATAGCTTTTGCATTTTTGTTTGCCCTCTCTTTGGCTTTTATGTTGGCTTTGGCTCCTCATTACAGCCACTGTTGTGTCCTCCTGCCTTTCCAATGCTTCCATTTCTTTGGGATGTATCGATCGCTCAGCTCCCGAATTGCTCCCAGAAACTCCAGCCATTGCTGCTTCATTGTCACTCCAACCTTTTCCCTTCCAAACAAGTTTGTCCAGCTTCTCTGTCATAGAATCATGGAGACGTTCAATATGGAAACAGGCCGTTTGGCCCATCTAGTCAATGCCAAAAAAACACTTAAGCTGTCTATTGCAAGTACCTGCACCGAGACCATCGCCCTCCATACCCCTACCATCCAGGCTTCCTTCAAAACCTCTTTGAAATGGTGAAACCGAGCTCATATTCACCACTTGTGCTGACATGTCATTCCACACTCTCACGACCATTTCAGTAAAGAGTTTTTCCAAATGTTCTCATTAAATTTTCACTTCCCCACTTACCCATGACCTATGGTTGTCGTCCCACCCAACCTCAGTGGAAAAAGCTGCTTGTATTTACCCTATCTATACCCTCATAATCTTGTATACTTCTAACAATTTCCCAAAGCAATGTATAATTTCCTTGTTTATGTTTAGAGCCTTTTTTACGTGTATAAGATGATGAGGCGCATTGATCGTGTGGATAGCCAGAGGTTTATTCCCAGGGCTGAAATGGCTAACACGAGGGGGCATAGTTTTATGGTGCTTGGAAATAGATACCGAGGGGATGTCAGGGGTAAGATTTTTACCCAGAGAGTGGTGGGTGCGTGGAATGCACTGCAGGCTATTTGTGTGAGAGTATTTCAGTTACTGTGAGGCCAGGAGCCCGTGCTGCTCAGTGGGAACAGGGACTAATACCAATGGCGAGAGTCAAACTGAGCCAGGTCACAGATTGGAGATGGCAGAGATGCCCCATTCTTATAGAGAGAGGAAGAGCATCAGAGAGTTTGATGGTCATTCCAGATACCAGCACTGTGCCCAGTTAGATGATTTCTCTCTCCAACTTGGGTTGAACTTCACTGTAAGAGTGTGATGCCAGATCACACCTTGACAACTCAAGTGATCTCATATGAAAAGTTGTCCTACACACATTGATGGATTTTGTAAATCTTTTTACAGGCTAAAAACAAGGAATTTATCTACGGGAATCTCGAACACAACACGCCAATTTTGCTGTCTCTGTCCAGATATTTAATAAGTGGAGCAAGGGATTCACTTGATCATCCTTCCTGCTCAGACTGTGGGGAGGGATTCACTTGGTCATCTGACCCACTGGCACAGCGGTCATTTTACACAGGGGAGAGGCCGTTCATCTGCTGAGACTGTGAGAATGGATTCAATGGATCTTCTCAACTGAATGTACATCAGCAAGTTCACACTGGACAAGGCCATTCACCTGTTCTGTGGGTGAGAAGGGATTCAGTTGTCTTCCCACCTGTGGACACACCAGTCAGTTCACACTGGGCAGAGGCTGGTCATCTGCTGAAGTTGTGGGGCAGGATTCAATCAGTCTTCTGACCTAATGGCTCACCAGCGAGTTCACACTGGGGAAAGGCCGTTCACCTGCTCGGAATGTGGGAAGGGATTCACCTACTCATCCCAACTGAAGATACATCAGCGAGTTCACACTGGGGAGAGGCCATTCACCTGCTCAGACTGTGGGAAGGGATTCACACAATTAGCTGGCCTACAAGCACACCATTCAGTTCACACTGGGGAGAGGCCGTTCACTTGCTCAGACTGTGGGAAGGGATTCACTTCGTCATCTCAACTGAAGGTACATCAGCGAGTTCACACTGGGGAGAGGCCGTTCATCTGCTCAGACTGTGGGAAGGGATTCACACAGTTATCTGGCCTGCAAGCACACCAGTCAGTTCACACTGGGGAGAGGCCGTTCATCTGCTCAGACTGTGGGAAGGGATTCACACAGTTATCTAGCCTGCAAGCACACCAGTCAGTTCACACTGGCGAGAGGCCGTTCACCTGCTTAGACTGTGGGAAGGGATTCACTCTGTCATTTTGCCTACTGACACACCAGTCAGTTCACACTGGAGAGTGGCCATTCACCTGCTCAGACTGTGGGAAGGGATTCACTCGGTCATCTCAACTGAAGGTACATCAGCGAGTTCACACTGGGGAGAGGCCATTCACCTGCTCGGATTGTGGGAAGGGATTCACTTCGTCATCTCAACTGAAGGTCCATCAACGAGTTCACACTGGGGAGAGGCCATTCGCCTGCACATTCTGTGGGAAGGGATTCACTCAATCATCTCAATTGAAGGTACATGAGCGAATTCACACTGGGGAGAGGCCATTCACCTGCTCAGACTGTGGGAAGGGATTCACTCGGTCATCTCGCCTACTGACACACCAGTCAGTTCACACTGGGGAGAGGCCGTTCACCTCCTGTTAATGTGGGAATGTATTCACTCAGTCATCTAACCTTATGTAACTCTCACTCCAGCTAGCAGCTTAATATAGGGGGTGATAGCCCCCTAGCTCGGCCAAATGTGGGTGGATGCTGTGCCGTGTCCCCTGTTACAAATCAATACCCCAAAATAACAAACAGTACACAATATGTGATTCATAATTCTTACTTTGACTATAGGGTTAGTAAAGTAAAAAAAACAGGGCCCACTCTCCCCATTCGTGGCTTCTCATCTCTCCCCAGAAAAAGCCCATGAAATTCTCTCATCCAGACTCACAAGAAAGAACATTTCTGTCATTGGATAGCCCAGCACTCCAAAACCCTGTTATCTCTAGTTGTAAACTAGACATTTCTGCTACAGAGAAACCATTACCTCAGCAGTGAAACATTACAGAGAGGCCATTAAATCAACAGTGAAACCTTACAGCGTGTTACACTTACAACTCACTACCAGGTTCACACAGGGGAGAAAGTTTCAATGAGCTGCATGCTGGATATTTGTCCATCACCGTTGCTGAATGCAATTTCGAGAGTGACTGTAGGTGATGAACTCTGCAATTATTGCTGCTGCTCACCAGGCATGGGAGGAGTTTCTTCTGCTGCATATTCACCTTTAATGGGACTCGATCTGTGTCAAATGAATCAGTTCTATCTTAAACACTGTCTCTGGTACTTAGTGAATTTATAACACACTTAGTGTACAGTAGAGAGTCAACTCAGGCCGGCTGAACCCTGCCAGTGATTCTGTTCCACAACAGATCTTTCAAATTCTCCCCTGTTGTTCACCTCTCACTCTCCCTGGGATGAGGTCCAAATAGTCACCACTGTGTGGGCGAAGAGGTTTCCCTTGAATTTCCTGCAGACTGAAGAAGTGGAGCTGACTGCACATCTGTCTGAGATGTTTTTTGCCCCTCTAATCTCTGGGCTGAGGAAGAATGACATTGGGAGTTAACCTCCTCAATCATGACTCATGTCCACATTATGGGTCACTTTCCCCACTTCTAAAGTGTTGTTAGCGAACATCACTGTCCTCTAAAGACTGAAAGCAGAGTGGGAAACCATCAATTGGATTTTCAACGAAGCTGGGTCAGAAACCAGAGGCAGGTCTGCACAGAGCAGAGGTTCGGGCCCTGGACGATGGTCGGGGTAAGAACGTATGATGAGGAGAAGGGATTCAGCAACAGGGCATGCCAACCAATGAGATTTGGAAGCAGATTGACAGAGAAAGTAATTAGGTTATCTGACTGATGACACAAACACTACCTGTGGTGAGGTGCTCCACTGGTTGAGGAACATGTGTGTTGGGAATGGTTTTATCTATTGGGGGAGTTGCTCCTGCTTGTTTATCCTGTAATATAACCAGATGGATTGACCTATCTGAAATAATGTATTGATGATCATATAACTTGTAAGATTTTGACTCTGAAACTGGATCAGGCTTGAATTTATGGTGCCTTCATGAGGTGATGGAGGGCATTCGTGAGTTTGTGTTTTAAAGCAAGATTTTGGTGAATGATATTTGCCACTTGATTGTACCTTTGTAAGTAATCAGATTGAGTTAAACTGCTGCAGGATCCTGGAAAGTGTTGGATTGTGTCTGGTTTCACTTGGCCTTTTCTGCACTTACTGCCTTGTTTGTTTATATTTCAAGTATTCCGCATTTTTTTTCTTTTGTTAACTACTTTGTCTTGTATTTGGACACTAATTGGCAGACGAAATAATTTGGCTATCTGACTGACGAACAATGCCTGTGGTGGGGGCACATGTGTGTGTTGAGAATGGTTATACCTATTGAGGGAGTTATTCCTGCCTGTTTATCCTGTAATATTATATCCAAATGGTTATTTGAGATGATCCTAACTGAAATAATGTATTGATTATCATATAAATTGGTGGATTATGTCCTTAACTGAATCAGGCTTGAATTTATGGTGCCTTAATGAAGTTACTGTGGTCATTCATCCGTTTGTATTTTAAAGATAGATTTTGGTGAATGATATTTGCCACTTGATTGTACCTGCGTAAGTAATCAGATTGAGTTAAACTGCTGCAGGATCCTGGAATGTGTTGGATTGTATCTGGTTTCTCTTGGCCTTTTCTGCACTTACTGCCTTGTTTGTTTGTATTTCATGAAGTTTCGATTTGTTTTACTTTTGTTACCCACTTCATCCTGTATTTCCTCAAGAAACTCCTCTGTTTTTGGGAAGAGGTCAACACTCAGTTAGGTGCTCGATGCTTCCTTGTCACCATCTTATCTGCTCAGATCATTGGGATGTCTCCCATGGAGGGTCATACTCATTTCACTGGTTAATGTTTTCTTCCAGAGTGATGATTTATTCTTCTGAGCCAGCTTTTCATTTAAGTTTTCTGGTCTGTATTTCTTATCATAATTGCATATACACACATGGAGTCAGCTCAGTTCCTCCGCCATATCCTTATCTCCATTTACAATTTCTCCAGCATCATTTTCTTTTGGTCCTATATCTACTCTCACCTGTCTTTTACTCTTTATATACTTGAAAAAGCTTTTAGTATCCTTTTTGATATCATTTGCTAACTTTCTTTCATAGTTCTTCTTTTCTCTATTAATGACCTTCATACTTTCCTTTCATAAGTTTTTTAAAAAACTTCCCAATCCTCTGTCTTCACACTAAGTTTTGCTTCCTTGTATGCCCTCTGCTTTGCTTTTACTTTGGCTTTGACTTCTCTTGTCAGCCACGGTTACATCCTTTATCCATTCGAAAACTTCTTTTTCTTTGGAATATTTCTGTCTTGCACTTTCCTCACTTCTCACATAAACTCCAGCCACTGCTGCTCTGCCGTCCTTCCTGCTAGTGTCCCTTTCCAGTCAACCTTGGCCAGTTCCTCTCTCATGCCACTGTAATTTCCTTTACTCCACTGAAATACCGACACATCTGATTTCGGCTTCTCTTTCTCAAATTTCACAGTGAACTCAATCATGTTGTCATCAATAAGGGTTCCTTCACTTCCATCTCTCTAATTACCTCTGTTTCATTACACAATACCCAATCCAGTACAGACAATCCCCTAGTGGGCTCAACAACAAGCTGTTCTAAAAAGCCGTCTCGTAGACATTCTAGAAATTCTCTCTCTTGAGATCCATTGCCGACCTGATTTTCCCAATCCACTCTTCCAGTAGCGATCTGATATTCCCAATGATTTTCCTTGATTTTGACCCCTTGTCAAAATTTCTGCTACTGTCAATAGATCAGCGAGTAAAAGACGACCTGATTTCCAAAAGGCATAAGGTTAGAGATGACACATTTCTTTAATATTTAAGGAAGATTACATTTTTATTTCAATCTATTACAGTTTCAAAATAACAACAAAAGGAAAAGGGCCAGAAGCAAATGTTTAGGCACCCTACATGTTCAGTAGCACCCCCTTTGGCAAGTATCACAGCTTGTAGACACTTTTTGTAGCCAGCCAAGAGTCTTTCAATTCTTGTTTGGGCAGATTTCTGGGTTCAGACATTAGTAGCAATGTACTTACTGTGGAAATTACAAATCACAATATTATTAGAATCACAGAGCCAAGCAGCAATGAAACAGGCCCATCAGCCCTTCTAGTCAATGCCGACCTGTTTTTGTTGTTACTGCCCATTTCCAGCTACCTGCACCAGAGCCTCCATACACCTCCCATCCACGTCCTCACCCAAATTCCTCTTTAGTGTCTAAATCAAACCCACATCCTCCACTTCCACAGGCAGCTCATTCCACACTCTCACCAACCTCCGAGTGAAGAATTCCCCTTCAGATTCCCCTCAGATAATTCACTTTCACCCTGAACTTATGTCCAATGTCAGGGTGAGAGGGAGGACGGGGCAGAGAGGGAAGACAGTAAGGGGAGGGGTGGTCGAGTGCGGAGAGGGAAACAGAGCGAAGTGTTTATACTTAATATTTTTGAGAAAAACTAATTGTTTGAACTTGCTGCAAACCTACTCCCCATATCCTGTATATTCTTAACCAGATTATTGATCGAGATGACAAGTAGCAATGGTTGATGTTCAAAGTAAATTTTATTATCAGAGTACATAAATTTTATATAGTCACATACCACATAAACCCTGAGATAGTTTTTCCTACAGGAAGACTTAGCAAATCTTTAGAATAATAACAGGATCAATGAAAGATCAAGTAGAGCACAGAATTCAATCAACTGTGCAAATGCAAATATAATTAAATATCAATGAATAATGAGAGCAATGGGGTGTAACCCTGGGGAAACTCACTAGGCCAGGGCCTCGAGTCCAATAAATAGCTTCCCACCATCACTCTCTGCTTCCTACCATCAAGACAACTGTGTATCCAGTGAGCCAGCTCTCCCTGGATCCCGTGTGATCTGACTTTCCACAGCAACTTACCATGTGAACCTTATCAAAGGCCTCACTGATGCCCAGATCGGCCCCGATCCTGGGACAGAGGTGTCACAGATCAGAGGGCATGGATTTAAGCAGAGGATGAAGAGGTTTAGAGGGATCTGAGGAAGAGATTTCTCACTCAGAGGGTAGCTGAAATCTGGAACACACTGCCCGAGGTGGTGGTGGAGGCAGGTCCCTTCACAACATTTACGAAGAGGATGAGCATTGAAACTGCCGATATACAGTCGGCTATGAACCAAGTGCTGATAAATGGGACCAGTGTAGACAGTGAGTGGATGGTCAGAACAGGTATGGCCGGCCAAAGGCCTGTTTCCGTGCTGTGTGATCCACCACTCCGGACATGCTAAATTAACGATGGTGGCACCGCAAGGCATTGATTTCAAAACTCCACACCCCTCTCCAACCTGAAATAAACCAGACTGCACCCTCTTGTCACCACTGGAAATATCTGTTTCTGTCAAGGTAGCATAGAGATTGATCACTTTTGCTAAACAACTGGCAATTGATGAAGTTTCTGTGTCTTCCATTAATGTTGCTGCCTTACAGCAAAACTAACCCTCTCACTGTGTCAGAATCAGTGATTAAATCAGACCCCAAACACTGTGCTTTCACCCCTGCACGTTATAACTGGAACCATCTCACTGAGGGTCTGATGGAGACATGGGATCACATCTCCTCTGCTTCTGACATTTCAAATACCCTCAGAATGGTTTTCTGATTCAGTCTGAAGGTTATGGTACATTCAGCTCGTCGTCAGACCTGACAAACCATGTCTTCCCACAGCTGGTTCCACCTGTTGGTGTGTCCTCTTTCCTCCACCTCCAGGGAAGCTGCATCTCCACACAAACTCCTCACTGGAGACGACTGTCTGTACCAGTGACACAGGAAATCACATCTCCGTCACTCTCCTGATACCGTGTCTGACCTGCTCACCTCCGGGTATCCTCCCTCAACAAGCTTCTTCCTCAGTCACCGTCTGTGAGATTATATAAAAATACAATTACTGTAAAACGATCTATCAGACAACTCCTGTACCCCTCCATCCCGGACGATTGTTTGCTGACTAAAACACTCTCTCCTCAGACCCTTCACTATTCCCTTTCCCTCTGCAAACTCCAGCTATGCCAGCTGATCCGAATCCACTGTGAGGACATTTATATCTCACAGGAGGATGTAGAAACCCGTGTTGTTCTCTGATACAGAGGTCACTGACACCCCACCGCCATCCCAGTCTGCACCAACAGCCCATGACGGTGACAGCTCTTCCAGACACTGGGGCTTTGTAACAAACACAATGTTAACAGCAAGATTAGACAGTAATTCGTTTGAAGAGATAATTGCTGCTTCCTGAAAGGACACTCGAGCGTCCGATACAACGGAGCAGATCCTCCCCCGTTCACAACTTTATTTGACCCGGGTCACGGAACGTCCGATCATCCCACTTTCTCACAACAGCAACCACACCCCCCATCCCCACCCCCCCGACTACACCCATAACCTCTACCCACACACACACACAGACAGATCCTCCTCACCCCTAACCCCTCCCAGCCTGGGAACCACAACTAACTGATCCCACAGCCCGGGCTCGGGCGCAAAGCTAAAACCGGGGCTACAGGACCGGAGAGCCCGGAGCCTCCAGCCGTCCGGCAGAGCTCGTTCCCGGCACTTTTCATAGAAACATAGAAAACCTACAGCACGATACAGGCCCTTCGGCCCACAAAGTTGTGATTCGACGGCAACCGGCCCCCGATTTCCACAAACCCGAGATCAGACCCTTCTTCACGGACGCCTGAACAGAAGAACCGCCGGCGACAGCTCCAGTCGGCACTGCGCCTGCGTTTAGCAGGAGGTTCTGGGCTGCACCAGCCGTGGCCGGAGGTCCCTACAGAGGGACCAGTGACCGGAGGCGGGAGGGACAACGGAGAGGTAAATCACAAACACGACAAAGTCTGCAGATGCTGGAAATCCAAAGCAACACAAACAAAACGCTGGCCGAACTCAGCCGGCCGGGCAGCATCTATCAGAGAGAAAAACCACACTCCCACTCCACCCCCCGCATAAAACAATGCAATCAGAGGTTTATGATCATTTTCAACATCAAAAGATTGCCCTGACACAAACTGATGAAATGTCTCACAAGGAAACATAATGCTGAGCAATTCTTTTTCAATCTGGGCATTACGTGTTTCTGGATCAGATAATGAACAAGTTGCATCCGCCACTTGTAGCCATTCCTTATCATGAAATGATCATTTTCAACATCAATAGATTCCCCAGAGGGAATCGGAATGAAACTGTTTGGACACCAGGAAGTCCCGCTCGGAGCGGATAGTTCAAAGGTTAATTTATTATCAAAGCAGGTATCCGTAAACAATTCTTGAGCTTTTTCTCTTCTCCAGAAAACCACGAAACAAAGAAAGACCATGAAAGTCGTTCAGAGAGAAAAATCAAACTCCCACCTCAACTCCCGCTTCAAAAAGACAGCATCCCGATCATCAAACCCCCAAAACCCACCCCTCCCGCACAAAAGGGAACAATATCATCGACCGCCCCCCCCCCCAGAAAAAACACTCCTACCCCGCACAACTGCGGAGGAGCCGGTGTCACCAGTGTAGAGGCGGCCGCATCGGGAGCAGCGGACACAACGGGCGACCCCGGAAGATTCACAGGTGAAGTGTCGCCTCACCTGGAAGGATGTTTGGACAACGGAGAGAGTTCGGCCGTTCGGCCCTTTCACTGTGACACCCCGAACTCCACATCGAATCCGTCCAAACGAATCTGGGCGAAATTTAATGACCAATAAATATAATTCCTCTCAGCGATCAGCTGTCTGAATGATTCCCTGACTCTGAGAGGAAAGGGTATCTATGGTCCACACTGTCAGGGTGTTGAGTTTACCAGGAGACAAAGACTGCAGGGACGAGAGGTTTTCTGTTGACTAATACACTGTGTGTGGACCCCGCTGGCAATTCTGGTGTTGTGACCCGAATCGAGACAAACACTACGCTGCCCACTCCACCGACAATACGGCACAGCCGGACACATAACAGGGGACTTTACATCTTACAACACTGGATTCAGTGATGAAACCCGTGATTAATGTTGTTGTCCCACCGAAAAATCCATTAAAGTGATTTTAAATACGAGCGCTCCCCACAGGTGACGTCACACAGCTCCCCCCACTCGCCTGACGTCACACATGGGCTCCCCACACCGGGATCTGCCCTGACGGGCGCGGTGTCTTACGTCACCCACGTGCTGCTGTACTCGAGCTTTATCAGTTTAACGGCTGGGCTAATAATTAAGTGTTTATAAACATAGACTGATTTAACTGAAACATGCACATTTCCTGTGTGGGTCTGAATTGTGTGTGGGGATGGGATGGGAATCGAAATTATAACGCTGAGAACTCTGTGACCTGGGGCTGGAGGGAAAGGGATCGGGGAAGATATGGAGGGGAAAACTAAATACGTGTCTGGTGTAAATATGGAAATAATATAGGGAAATAAGGAAATAATTTGGGAAATGCGGCGGTGGGTCGGGCAATATGTGAAGCGGGAGGAACAGTCACCGAGTCACGTGATCCTGTTTTACCGCAGATCGTCAGCATTTTCTGAGGCTCCGCCCAACGCCCGTGACGCAATAAGCACATTGCGCATGCTCACATTCCCGGGAACAGCAGCGTTGTTTTTTCGTTCTTTGTGAAAGCGGGACGGCGGTGAGATCGGGATCGGGAGGGGGTTCTCGCCCCCTTGGACGGGGAGCCGGAGGCGGATTATTCTCTGCGGGGCAGCAGCAACAATTTCCCTTCGGTGAGTATTGAAGCCGGTCCCGAGTGGGGAGGTCTGACGTTGGGTGGTGAGTTAACTTTCCCGAACTCAAACAAGAGAAAATCTGCAGATGCTGGAAATGCGAGCAACGCGCACAAAATGCTGGAGGAACTCAGCAGGCCGGGCAGAATCCAGGAAAGAGTACAGTCGATATTACCGGCCGAAACCCTTCGGCAGGACTGGAGAATAAAAGGTGGGGGTGGGGAGGGAGAGAGAAACACAGGGTGATCGGTGAAACCTGAAGGGGGAGGGGATGAACTTTCCCGAACTGGCGGCCTCGCCTCGCTTCCTTCACAGAATCTGCCGGGGTCGGTCCGGGTTGTGAGACCTTCACACCGAACCGTCTGAGATGAGCCGCCGCTCAGCCCCTGTTGTTCTGGTCCTATTAGCAGGATGAAGTAAAACATGTTTCTGTATTGTTACTGACAGAGAATCGTATAATTTGTGTTCCGTGTGTTATCTGAATGTACTTGCCTGTGATGCTGCCACAAGTCAGTATTTCTCTGTACCTGTACCTTCCCGTACTTGTGCACTTGGCAATAAATTCAACAGGACCTGAGAAATCTCAGTGAGATTTGATTAGTGATGATCATCTTGGCAGATCGGTAGGTCGAATGTATGCGACAGTACACTGTTAAATGCAAAACCCTGAACAGTGTTGATGATAGATAGATAGATAGATAGATACTTTATTCATCCCCATGGGGAAATTCAACTTTTTTTTCCAATGTCCCATACACTTGTTGTAGCAAAACTAATTACATACAATACTTAACTCAGTAAAAAAATTGATATGCATCTAAATCACTATCTCAAAAAGCCTTAATAATAGCTTTTAAAAAGTTCTTAAGTCCTGGCGGTTGAATTGTAAAGCCTAATGGCATTGGGGAGTATTGACCTCTTCATCCTGTCTGAGGGATCTTAGACTCCAAGTTCATCGTTCCAAGAAAGAGACTGCACAGATTGATCGGGTGGTTAAGAAGGCAAATGGCATGGTTGTCTTTATCAGTTGAAGCATTGAGTTCAACAGTCGGGAAGTTGCGTTGCAGCTTTATAAAACTAGTTAGACCACATCTGGAGTGTTTCATACAGTTCTGGTCGCCCCCATTCTCGGAAGGATGTCGGGGCTTTGGAAAGGGCACAGAAGAAGTTTACCAGGACACTGCCTGGATTAGTGGGCATGAGCTATAACGAGAGGCTGGACATACTTGTGTTGTTTTCTCTGGGGTGAGACTGGATAGATGTTTATAAGATTACCAGAGGATTAGAAGCAGTTTCTCAAAAGGCAGCGTCCAATGTTAAGGAACTCCGGCACCCAGGGCTGCCCTTTTCTCAATGTTACCATCAGAGACGGAGATATAGAAGCCTGAAGGCACACACTCAGTGATTCAGAAACAGATTCTTCCCCTCTGCCATCTGATTTCCAAATAGACATTGAAACCTTGAACACGACCTATGCCTCTTATAATCTTATACACCTCGATCAGGTCACCTCTTATCCTCCATCACTCCAAGGAGAAAAGGCCGAGTTCAGTCCACCTATTCTCATATGGCATGCTCCCCAATCCAGGCAATATCCTTGTAAACCTCCTCTGCATTCTTTCTAAGGTTTCCACATTCTTCCTGTAGTAAGGCGACCAGAATTGAGCACAGTGGCATGTGACCAGGGTCCTATATAGCTGCAACATTACCTTTCACTTCTAAACGCATTCCCATGATTAATAAAGGTCAATGCACCATACGTCATCTTAACCATTAGAGTCAACCTGCGTAGCAGCTTTGAGTGTCCTATGGACTCGGACCCCAAGATCCCGCTGATCCTCCACACTGCCATGAGTCTTATCATTAATGCTATATTCTGCCATCATGTTTGACCAAACAAAATGAACAACTTCAAACTTATCCGGGTTGAACTCCAATTGCGACCTCTCGGCCCAGTTTTGCATTCTTTCAATGTCCCGCTGTAACCTCTAACACCCTCCACACTATCCACAACACCCCCAAGCTTTGTGTCATCAGCAAATTTACTAACACATCCCTTCACTTCCTCATCCAGGTCATTTTATAAAAATCACGACGAGCAATGGTCCCAGATATATGTATACTGTAATTGATTTAGTTATTTATTTTTATTATTTTATTTTTTTCTTCTATATTATGTATTGCATTGAACTGCTGCTGCAAAATTAACACATTTCATGATGCACGCCAGTGATATAAAACTGAATCTGAGTGGATAGATGATATATTTTTCCTGGGGGTTTAAATGTCTAATACATTTAAGGTGAGAGGAGATGTAAGTGGCAAGGTTGTCTCTTTCCACAGAAGTGGTGGGTAGCTGGACTCTCTGCCTGGGGTGGGAGATCCCACTAGTCACGTGATCCCATTTGCCCCTCCCATTTAACCGCCGATGTAACAATCCCTTCGCGCATGCTCACTGTCTCTGGGTGGGCGGTATTTTCCTTTCTGCTCAGTACTGAAGTGGATGGTCTGTAGGATTGGGGAAGGTGTCCTCGCCTCCTGGGTCGGGGAGCCAGGGGTCGGATCACAGTCTGTGGGCCAATGATATCGCTTTCCCATCGGTGAGTATTGAGACCGATCCCGAGAGGGGAGATCCGATGTTGGCTGTGAGCTCCGAACTGAGGACCAATTACTCACTTATTTTCCGATTATCTGGGCTGGTCAAAAATGTGTTGACTTCACTTAATCTGCATTGAACGATCCAAACCAGGTGCCCAGGCTGTCTTATTTCTGCAGAGTTGAAATGGGTGACCCACGGACAGGTCACATAAGGCTTTTTCCTGCAGAACTCTCCCGTCCTCCTGTTTGTGATGCAAGATCACATGTTGTGTTGGGGAAATCTGATGTTGGCCACTGAGTCTCGTTAACTTTCCCCAAGTCACCTCGCTTCCTGAGGCTCCTCACATTTGTCCGTGAGCTTTGTGGCTGTTGTGTATTCTCCCAGACTGGGGTGTCTGAGAAAGGAGAACGTCGCAGGTTGTGGGGATCTTTGATTTCATTGCCTGCTTTACCAAGGGACTGGGAAGTCTAGGGGTAGAGTGGTTGCTGTGATGTGCTGATCTGGATCCAAATGTCTCTGCAGATCCTCACAGTCGTGGGCAGAGTAGTTACCATAAAAAGCATGAAGTGTCAGGATGGAAAGCTTGTTGATAAAAATACGGTGAGGATCAAAATATATCTGGCAAAGTTCTTACTGTTTGTTCTAACTTTGTCATTTTAGAATCCTTTATACAGTAGTATGTACCATTAATTCAGTATCTGCATATTGCTGGAGAACCATCAGTGATTGTCCTTGATATCTGGTTCCATCTGCTCATTCCCTGCCCATCTTGTTCAACCTCTGTCCAGTCTCTTCCCCCCCCAGCTTCAGTGATATGCATCAACTATCTGGGTCAACCTTGGTCCACCCTGTATCTCACCTTTTCAGTGATATATATCAGCAATCCTTCTAACCATAGTCTTCATTGTGAACTATACTTTTACACCTTCAACCTCACTGAGTTATTTCCAAAATCACTTTTTGTTAGCTGGAATGGCAGAGGGTCATCAGGTACCAGTTCTGTTGTGTATTGGTGTGGAGGTGCTAGTTTATGAACAGTGACGGGCTGACACACTTCATCATATTACAGTCAGCAAAGAGTACTGGGAGAGTTGGTGCTTGGACTCTAGTCCTGTGATGGCTTTGACTTTGGTTAGTGTTTCTACAGAAGGGGCTGGATGGTCATCCTTCTGCAATGAAGCAGAAATTTCGAGCAGCTGCACATTGGTTGTGGGGAAATCCCGGACTGCACTACCCAGTGTGAGATTCAGGGATGATGTGTGAAACTCTCAGGGTCGGTGAGCAGCAGATTCAGCTGTGTGATTGTGAGGTTTGGTCCTGGGATAACACAGTTTTTGATCCAGGTAAAATGGACCCAGGATTGAGCTGCTTGGGCTTATGAGGTGTTAAGTGTGTACTTCTGTTGTAGGATCAGGTGTTTGTTTCTGGAGTTCCTTTGGAAGCATTGATTACTAATCTGAGGAGTGGCTATGAGTAAATGGGCTTTTCTGTGTTTACAGCAGTAAAAATAAACCTGCAAGTTTGGTGTTCAAACTGTGTTTAGAAATCCCCCCTCTCACTGTCACCTGTTGGCCACTCGGTGCAAGTCAAGCAGAATCTCAAGTTGCGGGAGATCTGCACTAAAAACTGAAAATGTTTGAAGTCATTCTGACAAAACGTTATTAACCTGAATTGTAATGTTTGTTCCTCTCCCCACAGCTGTCCCTTACCTGCCGAGCATTTCTGGTAATTGCAGCTTCTTTTTATTACATTCACCCTGGACTGGTTGATATTTCCTGAAATTGACCTGATTTAACCTGGGAATGGAAATGGCTCGTTCTGTGCTGGTACAACAGTGAAGAAAGCACAACTTTCCCTATAAATTAACCTGGTACCACTTTGTCTGTTTTTCCTGGAAATGTGTTCAGTACAATAGTTGCTAACAAGGTTCACATGAATAATCTCAGGAATGATTGAATTTATGTGTGAGGAGCATTTGATGGTTCTGGACCTATGGTCAATGGAGTTCAGAGGGACGGTGGAGGGATGTATTGTTAAGTAAACCTACCAAATGCTGAAAAGCCTGGTTACAGTGGACATGGAGAGGTGGCTTCCATTAGACAGAGAGTCTGTGATATGAGAGCACAATCTCAGAATAAAGATGAGAAACTTTAAAACTGAGAAAAAACGTGTTGTCCAAAAGATGTCTGATCTGTGGAGTTTGTTGCAGCAGAGGTTGGTTGAGGCTGCCATTTGGGTATATTTATGACAGAGATTAATATATTCCAGATTGCTAAGTAGCTGCAGGGTTACAGGAGGAAGGCAGGAATATTGTGTTGGAATAAAAATCAACCATGGTTGAATGGTGGGGCAGACCAGATGGATTGAATCATCTAATTCTGTTCCTGACTGAATGATGGCACCTTATCCCATATTATTCTGTGACATGTGACGGACAATAAAAGATTGTTTACTGAGATCATTATATCTGCATTCAACTTTTAACTTCCAGTGAGTTTTGTTCTTAGTAACATTAAGCAGAAATGTTTGGTTCTCCTTTTTATTGTTAATGTGCTTTATTATCTCTCTGGTTAAAGTTAGACCTGCGGTGAGAGGTCTATTGGAAGAAATACCCCAACTGGAAGCAAACCACAGCTGAAGAAGGGAACAGCAACAAGTGAACCAGCCCGAGGATTGAGAGCATCAACTGGAGAGAACCCTTCTGACTTAGAATTTCCATTGACCCAGTCAGGAGAAAGTTTGGTGAGTCTCATTTAGACAAACATTGAAATCATGGTTGAGCATGGTACGATGAATGTGCTGAGTTGTGTATATCACAATGCAAGAAGCATCGTAGGAAAGCCCGATGAGCTCAGGAAAGGGAATTATGATATTGTAGACATTATTGGAACTTGTTTACACTCAACAGTCTTAGGGATGTAGAGGAACAAATTTGTAGAGAGATTGCAGACCATGCCGAGAAACAAAAGTTGATTCAGTAAGTGATTTTAACTTTCCATATACAGGCCGTCCCTGGGTTACATATGAGTTCCGTACCTGAGTCCGTCTTTAAGACAGATTTGTACGTATGTCGGAACAAATATATCCGATATTATTTAGCGTCAGTTAGTCAAACATTTGTCTTAGTATATAGTATATATTTTACTTTCCTATGCATATAAAACACTTAAGAAATGTAAGTATTCCAATAATTAAACTATCGTGTTGCTTAGTAATAATTGTAGCTTTCATCATGGCAGGGACTTTCACATGCTCCATTATTCTCAATTTATCCATTATCATTTAGATGTGTTACGATAGTTGACCGACTGTAGCCTAACGCTTTTCCAATGACAGATGGTATTTCCCCTCTTTCCAAACGCTTTATTATTCGCACTTTATTTTCAAATGCGATCGCTTCCTGTCAATGGAACAGAAACACTGCAGGCGGTGGGTGCCGACCTGCGCCAGCTCCCGAGGTCCACTGGGTCCTAAGAACTGCAGCACTAAATTCCCCAGGTCCTGAACTGCACCACACTGAGACAGGTTAAATGGGACTGGGGGTTGTGCTGGGTCTGGGTATTTGATCTTGCACAATATTCTGTGTGGGAATTTAAACTGGAGGTGGCAGTGTTTTTTTTTACGAGGTCGAGTTGCGAGCTCGACACCAACCCTGCATGGAGGGTACGGGAGTCACTGGATCGACATCAACCCGGCACAGGAGCAGTCTGTCACTAAAACAAACTCGGGAACCTCCGTTCTCTAGCCCGGTGCTGAGCTAACTGTGCCACCAGCTGACAGGATTGGCGGGAGGGGGTGTGAGGTCAGGGTAAATCTTACTAAGAAAAATTTAAGCCCAATACAAAGTTAAACACTCAACACAGTGTCAATGGCAATGACTTAAAATGGCGGACTGCGTTCTCCTTCCTCGGTTCGTAAGTACAAGTTGTCCGTAAGTCGGACTTCGTAACTCAGGGACTACCTGTATTGACTGGGACTCGAATAGTGTAAAAGGGGTAGATGGGGTAGAGTTTCTCAAATGTGCCCTTAATCAGTATGTAAAATTCCTGATGTAGAAGTGTGCATTAAGCTGTTAGGAAATGATCAGGGCTGGTGACAGAAATTAGTGATCATAATGCCATGAAATTCAAAATAAAGATGGAAAAAGAGAGGTCTGGATCAAGGGTTGAGATTCAAAATTGGAGAAAGGTCAATTTTGATAGTATCAGGAAGGATCTGACAAGTGTGGTTTGGGACAGGCTGTTTCCTGGAAAAGGAGTACTTGGTAAGTGGGAGGCTTTGAGAAGTGAAATTTTGAGAGTGCAGAGTTTGTATATGCTTAACAACATAAAAGTTGAAACGTAACCAGTGCAGAAAACTTGACTTTCAGGAAATATTGAGGCCCCGGATATTTTGTTCCTCTAAATGCCTCAGACTGTTGGGTGCTGCCAAGACTCATTAATGACTACAATATCATAATTCCACGTCCTGCGTTCATCTGAGATTTTTTTAGTTGTCTGCTGTTAGGTTCTAAAAGCTTCAAAATAGTGTTTGCTCTTTTGTTTCCCCTCTCTTTGGCTTTTATGTTGTCTTTGGCTTCTCATTTCAGCCACGGTTGTGTCCTCCTGCCTTTCCAATGCTTCCACTTTTTTGGGATGCATCGATCACTCAGCTTCCGAATTGCTCCCAGAAACTCCAGCCAATGCTGCTCCATTGTCACTCCTACCTTTTCCCTTCCAAACAAGTTTGGCCAGCTTCTCCGACATAGAAACATGGAGAAGTTCAGTACAGAAAGAGGCTATTTGGCCCATCTAGTCAATGCTGAAAAAAACCATTTAAGCTGTGCAACTACCTGCACCAAGACCATCATCCTCCATACCCCTACCATCCAGGCTCCCATCCAAACTTCTTTTAAATTGTGAAACCGAGCTCATATTCACCACTGGTGCTGACATCTCATTCCACACTCTCACAACCATTTCAGTAAAGAGCTTTTCCAAATGTTCCCATTAAATTTTCAACTTTTCCACTTACCCATGACCTCTGCTTGTCATCCCACCCAACCTCAGTGGAAAATCCTCCTTCCATTTACCCTATCTTTACCCTTATAATGTTGTATACTTCTGACAAATACTCAAAGCAATGTATAATTTCATTCTTTATGTTTAGAGCACTTTTAGGTGTATAAGATGATGAGGGGTATTGATCGTGTGGACAGCCAGATGTTTATTCCCAGGGCTGAAATGGCTAACACGAGGGGACATAGTTTTAATGTGCTTGGAAATAGATACCGAGTGGATGTCAGGGGTAAGTTTTTCACACAGAGAGTGGTGGGTGTTTGGAATGCTCTGCCGGCTATTTCTGTGAGAGTGTTTCAGTTACTGTGGGGCCAGCACACATGCAGCTCAGTGGGAACAGGGAATAATACCAATGGAGAGAGTCAAACTGAGCCAAGGCACAGATTGGAGATGGCAGAAATGCTGCATTCTTATAAAGAGACAGGAAGAACATCAGAGAGTTTGATAGACATTCCAGATACCAGCACTGTGCCCAGTTAGAAGGTCATTTCTCTCTCCAAATTGGGTTGAACTTCACTGTAACAGTGTGATGTCAGATCACACCTTGACAACTCAAGTGATCTCAGCTGAAATGTTGTTCTAAACCAATTGATGGATTTTGTAAATCTTTTTACAGTTTAAAAATGACAAGGAATTCGTCTACGGGAATGTCTAACACAACACACACGTTTTGCTGCCTCTTTTGATATTTAAGAAGTGGAGCAAGGGATTCACTCGATTATCCTTCCTGCTCAGACTGCGGGGAAGGATTCACTCGGTCATTTCAACTGAAGGTACATCAGCAAGTTCACACTGGGACAAGGCCATTCACCTGTTCTGTTTGTGAGAAGGGATTCAGTTGTCTTCCCACCTGTGACACACTAGTCAGATCACACTGGGCAGAAGCTGGTCACCTGCTGAATTTGTGGGGAAAGATTCATTTTGTCATCTAACCTAATGGCTCACCAGCGAGTTCACACCGGGGAGCGACCATTCACCTGCTCAGACTGTGGAAAGGGATTCACTCAGTCATCCGACCTACTCACACACCAGTCAGTTCACACTGGCGAAAGGCCATTCACCTGCTCAGACTGTGAGAAGGGATTCACTCAGTCATCCGCCCTAATGGCACACCGGCGAGTTCACACCGGCGAGCGGCCGTTCACCTGCTCGAACTGTGGGAAGAGATTCACTCGGTCATCCCAACTGAAGGTACATCAGCGAGTTCACACCGGGGAGAGGCCATTCACCTGCTCAGACTGTGGGAAGGGATTCACTCGGTCATCTAACCTAGTGGCACACCAGCGAATTCACACCGGGGAGCGGCCGTTCACCTGCTCAGACTGTGGGAAGGGATTCACTTGCTCACCCCAACTGAAGGTACATCAGCGAGTTCACACCGGGGAGAGGCCATTCACCTGCTCAGACTGTGGGAAGAGATTCACTTGGTCATCCCAACTGAAGGTACATCAGCGAGTTCACACTGGAGAGAGGCCGTTCATCTGCTCAGACTGTGGGAAGGGATTCATTTGCTCATCCCAGCTGAAGGTACACCAGTCAGTTCACACTGGGGAGAGGCTGTACACTTGCTTAGTCTGTAGGAAGGGATTCACCCGGTCATCTCAGTTACTGAGACACCAGTCAGTTCACACTGGTGAGTGGCTATTCACCTGCTCAGACTGTGGGAAGGGATTCACTGAATCATCTCAACTGAAGGTACATCAGAGAATTCACACTGTAGAGAGGCCATTCACCTGCTCAGACTGTGGGAAGGGATTCACTCGGTCATCCGACCTACTGGCACACCAACGAATTCACACCGGGGAGCGGCCATTCACCTGTTCAGACTGTGGGAAGGGATTCACTCGGTCATCCGACCTACTGGCACACCAGCGAATTCATACCGGGGAGCGGCCATTCACCTGCTCAGACTGTGGGAAGGGATTCACTCGGTCATCTAAACTGAAGGTACATCAGCGAGTTCACACTGGGTAGAGGCTGATCACCTGCTCAGACTTCGGGAAAAGATTTTCTCAGCCAAATCAACCAAGTGTGCATCATTGAGTTCTTACCGGCGAGTGTCCGTTCATCTGCTGTGAATGTGGTAAGCAATTCACTCAGTAATCAGACACAGACATACTTTATTGTTCCCGAGGGAAATTGGGTTTCGTTACAGTCGCACCAACCAAGAATAGGAAATATAGCAATATGAAACCATAAATAATTAAATAATACTAAGTAAATTATGCTGTTACGTACCCCGTAACTGGGTTAACAAACCAGCAGAAATGGAAGGATACGTTGGAGTCTGGTGGTACTTTAACTAAAGGTGTTTGTTAGTAAAATAAGCAAAACAGTATCAATAATGCAAATACACATATAAAACATGTTAGCAATAATAAACATAAAAGTGTAGGAATAATAATCAATAATAATAAACAAGCTCTATGAATGTCTAGGGGTAAATGACTAGTCATAAGAGAATATAAAGTTCAGTTCAGTTCATCCATGCTGAGGTACCGTTGCTGTGCTGCAATTGTTGGAGAGGGAGAGAGAGAGCGAGCATGAGATTGGGCAGCTGCAGCAGGCAAACCTTCTGTTGTCTTGTGCCGTTGTACCATTGTGGTCATTCGGTTATGACCCCTCCGTTCTCAGCTGGACTGTTCTTCTGTGGTGGACTCGTCACTCTGGCATGAGTGGACACACACACAAGCCCCCACCGGCCCTGCCGTCACACTGTGAGCTTTGTGACCGATCTCCTGATTCGGTCCTCTAAGCCCCCACCTTCCTGTGGGTGCACAACACCCGGTCAGTGTCCACTGGTGTGTCTGAGGAGTGTCTCCCCAGACCCGTCTTTTATCCTCACTGACGGGGTATCAGCCATCCATCAACTCAATGTGTCTATGTCCATCAAACTAGGCCACCCCTGCTGTCTCCTCAGGAATGTTAACGAGGAAAGAAGTGTCCCTGCAGCAAAAGGTTTTGTTTACCTTTCCATCAGTGAAGAAGCCATAATACATAAATCAGTCGTCTCTCTCTCTCTTATCTGTAGCAGATGTCTCTACCTCTGTTCTTCATCTCTCTCTCTCTCTCATTAGCAGCATAGTCCTCAGGGGGGAAGGGTCAGCTCTGGACCCCATTTCCATCTGGTCTGTTCAGCACACAGAACACCCCCACCCTTCAAAGAATTTTCACCGGGGTGAAGATTAACTAGTAAAGCACATTACAGAGTCGAATCTAATACAGAAGTGGTCTTTAACTACAAGGATAACACAGATATACTTTCAAATTAACACCTAGATAAACAATCAGCAATTACATTATCATTTCCCTTTACATGTTGTATTTTCATATCATATTCTTGTAACAACAGACTCCAACTTAATAACCGTCTATTTTTATTCTTCATGTTTGTCAAAAATACCAAGGGGTTGTGATCAGTATAAACTATCACTGGTTTCTGTGCTGGACAAATGCTGTAATGCTGTAATGCCAGGATAAGTGACAGTAATTCTTTTTCTACAGTGGAGTTAATTCTTAGCTTAGGTGTATATCACAAAGAGTGAACCAATACATGAGTGATTATAATGTAGTACATTACAGAAGTTTGTGCAAATAGTAATCTCTATTTTACTTCTAAACTTAACTTTCAGTCAACCTACTATGATATCGTCTTTAACTTTCACAAGCTTCGTCCAGAAAACAAAGCTTATCACCAATGTTTTCTAAACTAAGCCCATTTTCTGAACTTCCACACCACTTATTAATTTTAAGCAGGTCATTAATTTTATCTTCAGGATCTTTAATTTGATTAGTTTCCTTAATGACACTAGCAGATGGTGGTCTCTCTGGGCCAAAACAACACTTCAAGTTCTGCCTCTCCAAATCACATACTTGAGCAACATCACCAAGTTGTGCATCCTAAGTTTCAAAACAAACACCTTGTTAACAAACCATTGTTTAATTAATGATCCCTTCCCTTTGCACAACAGTCCTGGAACCAAACCGGACTTTACATTTACTTTATTCAAAAGTCCAGTAACACTTTTTCCCTCAGTATCTTCAATAACATCCATCTCACCAGCTTTTATCTCAACACAAGTGACTGAGAATCCTCATTTTCCTCTGGTGCCAAGGTTAACCCTTTCTTCACTGAACCAAGTCCATCTGACCCAAAAGGATTGCATTCCTTTTTAACCAAATCAGACATATATGCTGCGTATGCACGTTGAGCCTTCCCTTTAAGTACACTTTGTAACAACACCACCCACTTATCTCTAGGCCACTTTTTCAAAATGCAAGAAGTACCGATCAATGTCCGTCTCCAAGAATGGAGGTACTGACCTAATCTCCTGACTAACATTAAACTTTTCCCCACGGTCTGCCCCGCTATCCACGTGTTGCCATTTCTCCCTCTCAAACTGTCGCTGTTTTACTGCCTCCTCCACCTCCAACTTAATTCTCTTCCAGACGTAACTGGACCTCCCCTTTCCCTACAGGAAAGTGTTCTAACAACTCCGCCTTGAATATCGTGACAATGTTCAGCTATCTTACCTTGTATCTCTGCCTTCGTCATCCCTTTCTTAACCTCCTTGAGTTCCAAGGACTCCACCATTTCCCACAACTCAGACTTTTTAGCCTTCTTTAAACCCACAGGGTTTAACAGAAACTCGACAACATCCATTTCTGCTGCCTGTCTTTCTGGTTTCTCACACAACCAGATCAGATAAGGGAAATCTATCCCGATTCACCGGCCCCCCAATTTGGTAATCAAATCACTTTAGCTAAAGGTGTTTATTAGTAAAATAAGCAAAACAATATCAATAATGCAAATACACATATGAAACAGGTTAGCAATAATAAACATAGAAGTGTAGGAATAATAATCAATAATAAGAAACAAGCTCTATCAATGTCTAGGGGTAAGTGGAAATAGGTCCAGGACCAGCCTATTGGCTCAGGGTGTCTGACACTCCGAGGGAGAAGTTGTAAGGTTTGATGGACACAGGCAGGAATGACTTCCTATGACGCTCAGTGTTACATCTCGGTGGAATGAGTCTCTGGCTGAATGTACTCCTGTACCTAACCAGTACATTATGGAGTGGATGGGATTCATTGTCCAAGATGGCAGGCAACTTGGACAGCATCCTCTTTTCAGACACCACCGCCAGAGAGTGCAGTTCCACCCCCACAACATCACTGGCCTTACGAATGAGTTTGTTGATTCTGTTGGTGTCTGCTACCCTCAGCCTGCTGCCCCAGCACACAACAGCAAACATGATAGCACTGGCCACCACATCCTCAGCATCGTCCGGCAGATATTAAAGGACCTCAGTCTCCTCAGGAAATAGAGACGGCACTGACTCTTCTTGTAGACAACCTCAGTGTCCTTTAATCTAACCTTATGTAACTCTTGCTTTGGCTTTCAGCTTAATATAGGGGGTGATAGACCCGCAGCCCGGCCAAACTTAAGAAATCTTGTTTGGGTGGGTGCTGTGTGTTGTGTCCCCTGTAACAAATCAGTACCCTGAAATACAAAACAGTACACAATATGTGATTAAATGATTGAGCTTTATAATTCTTACTTTGACTATAGGGTTAGTAAAGAAAACAAAAAAAAGAAAAAGGGCCCACTCTCTCCATTCACGTCTTCTCATCTCCCCAGCAAAAGAGCACAAAATCTCTCTTACAAACTCACAAGAAAGAACATTTCTCTCATTGGATAGCCCCGCACTCCAAATCCCTGTCATCTCTAGTTGTAACCTAAACATTGTTATACTTGTGACACACTACCGGGTTCACACTGGGGAGGAAGTTTCAATGAGCTGCATGCTGGATATTTGTCCATCACCGTTGCTGAATGCAATTTCAAGAGTGACTGTCGGTGCTGAACTCTGCAATTATTGCTGCTGCTCACCACACCCAGTTCTGCACCCTGGTCACTGGGCATGGGAGGAGTTTCTTCTGCTGCAAATTCACCTTTAATGGGACTGGAATTTAATATTCTGGACCTGAGACAAATAAATCAGTTCTATTTTAAACTCTGTCTTGGTGAATTTACAACACACCTAGTGTACTGTAGAGAGTCAACTCAGGCCAGCTGGACCCAGTGATTCTGTTCCACAACAGTCCTTTTAAATCCTCCCGTTTTCCCCCTCTCACTCTCCTTGTGGTGATGGGTTCCAAACAGTCACCACTCTGTGGGTGAAGAGGTTTCCCTTTAATTTTCTACTGACTGAAGAAGTCGAGCTGACTGCAGTTCTGTCTGAGATGTTCTTCACCCCTCTAATCTCTGGATGAGGAAGAATGACATCGGGAGTTAAACTCCTTAATCACGACTCATTTCCACATTATGGGTCACTTTCCCTGCTTCTAAAGTGTTGTTAGAGAACGCCACTGTTCTCTGAAGACTGAAAGCAGAATGGGAAATGATTAGTTGAATGTTCAATGAAGCAGGGTCAGAAACCAGAGGCGAGTCTGCACAGGGCAGAGTTTGGGGCTCTGGACGATGGTCGAGGTAAGAACGTATGATGAGAAGGGAATCAGCAGCAGGGTGTGGCAACGAATGACAGAGTAGCAACATTTGGAAGCTGATTGACAGAGAAAATAATTTGGTTGACTGATGACACAAACAACACCTGGGGTGCGGTGCTCCACTGGTCGAGGAACACGCGTGTGTTGGGAATGGTTTTATCTGTTGGGGGAGTTGTTCCTGTTTGTTTAACCTGTAATATTATATCCGGATGGTTTTTATGGATTGTACTATCTGAAATAATGTATTGATTATCATCTAATTTGCAAGATTTTGACACCAAAACTGTATCGGGCTTGAATTTATGGTACCTTTATGAAGTGATGGAGGGCATTCATGAGTTTGTATTTTAAAGCAAGATTTTGGTGAATGATGTTTGCCATTTGTTTGTACCTTTGTAAGTAATGTGATTGAGTTACTGCTGCAGGATCCTGGAGCGTGTTGGATTATGTCTGGTTTCTCTGGCATTTTCTGCGCTAACTGCCTCATTTGTTAATATTTCATGTATTTTTGATGTTTTCCCCCCTTTTGTTAAACATCTTGTCCTGTATTTCTGCAGGGAACCCCTTTGTTTTTTGGGGAGAGGTCTCCAACTCTCAGTCAGGTGCTCAAGGGTTCCTTGTCCCCATCTAGTCTACTCAGATTGTTGGGATGTCTCGCATGGAGGGTCATACTCATTCCACTGGTTAATGTTTTCTTCCAGAGTGATGATTTATTATTCTGAGTTGGCCTCTCATGTACGTGTTCTGGTCTGTATTTCTTATCACGATTGCATATACACACATGAACATGAATCCTGTTCATTTTTGATAAAAATATATACTTAAAAGTTTTATCTGTTTTTTGTTTTTTTATTGAAGTTCATCATCAAACATTTCCAGAAGATGTATTTCAGACATTGTAGATATATATCATATAATCATATATGCCACAAATCTCCGCATAGAATTTATCTGAGGTATACACTTATAGAAAAGAGTGAAAGAAAAAACAAGCAAAAGGAAAAAAAAACTATGTACAAGTAGGGAGTGATCTTTTTTTTAACAACATATTCATTGATTTGTGAGAATAAAATCAGGCCTATGAGGCATTATGTAGTTAAACCATTTTTCCCAGTGTGAATCAAATTGTTCCAGAATATGATTATCTTCTCCATTTTGTAAATGTCCATTGTAACTTCTATCCATGCATTTAAAGTTGGGCTCTCCTGTGATAACCATTTCCTAGTAACAGTCTTTTTACCAGCCACCAACAACATATTCATTAAATATTTATCTTTTTTCAACCATTCTTGAGGTATATATCCAAAATATATGGTCTTACTCCTCAAGGGTATTTCACATTGAAAGATGCCATGTAGGGCATTGTGTATCCCCCTCCAATAGTCTTTGATAACAGGGCAGTCACAAAAAATATAATAATGATTTGCATTTCGATTTCCACAGTTTCTCCAGCAAACAGCGAGGTTAATATCATAATGGGATTTCTGGGAGGGTGTAATAAAATATCTTATCAAGTTTTTCCATCCGAACTCCCTCCATTTCTGAGAACTGGTACACTTCCATTGATACCTCCATATTATTGTCCATTCTTCCTCAGATATAATTATCCCTCCTTGCTTCTCCCATTTTGTTTTAATGTATGAAGTCAAATATGTTTTAAGATTTGACAAACCCTTATGCATGCTTGAAATAATTCTACTACCATTATCTGAATTATATGCTTTTCTAAATAGCTCTAACTTGCATGTTCTTGCCTTGGTTACAATTTTAAGCATCCTATTAACATACTGTCGCATCTATAAATACTGATAAAAATCTTGTTTTTCTAAATGTTTCTCTTTCAGCATTTCAAAGCTGAACAGTGTTCCTTCTTTCATTATGTTGCAAAGAACTGTGATTCCTTTAGCTGCCCAGTCCTTAAATCTAGCATCCAATTTATTTGGTGTAAAATCCGAGTCATATGCACACCATTTAAGAATTGCGGTATCTCCCTCTAGGTTATATTCTTTTATAGCAGTTTTCTATATTTTAAGAGTCAATTTTACCCATGGATTATCAATAGTATTTATGTACCTTTGCAAGTTATTATCAGCCAAAATTGCTTGTATGGGGAATGGAAGTACCCACTCCTCAATGTTTTTCCATTGAGCGTCATACGATGGGTTGCTGCAGCATATCACAGCTCTCAACTGTGCTGCAAAGTAATAACCTCGAAGAGAAGTTAGGCCGCATCCACCCTTTTCCTTTGCTAATTGCAAAGTTTTGAGATGAACTCTAGGCCTTTTACCTTGCCAAATATACCTTGATAACATCTTGTTCCATTCATGGAATTGATTTTGATTAATCCCTATTGGTAGGGGCTGAAAGAGCTATAACAGTCTGGGCAGTATATTCATTATAATAGACTCAATCCTTGAACTGAAACTAAAAGAAAGGAATCAGGTTCCATCTTGCTATATATTCCTTAATGTTTTTTTTTATATAAAGGCTGATAATTACATTCTGATAATGTTGTCTAATCTTTTGGCATAATGATGCCCAAATATTTGAAAGACTCTGTTTGCTATGCCCAGGGGTATCAACTTTCAATTTCTCTTGGTGGGCTATAGTAATATGAAAGTAATTGGGTTTTATCTGTGTTGATCTTGTATCCTGATAATTGACCATATTGTTCAAAGGATTGCATCAATCAGGTAAAGAGTATGTTGGTTGCCCTAGATAGATCAAAATGTCATCCATGTAACAAGCCAATTTATGCTCTGTCCCTTTACTAGTAATTCCCCATTTCGTCTGATGTATTGAGCTAATGGTTCCAGATATAATGCGAAGAGTAGTGCTGACCATGCACAACCCTGTCTTGTGCCCCTTTCTAGGGAAAGACTATTTGATAAATATCCATTGATTTTAATCCTAGCGGTAGGGTTGTCATATAGTGCCTGTATAGTTTTAATAATTGTTATGGAAACCAAATCTATGTAAAACTCTGTAAAGAAAATACCAGTTAACCGAATCAAATGCCTTTTCAGCGTACACGCTTATCACTATTGCTTTGATTTTATTTTTTTGTATATATGATCCATAATGTGAAGTATCCTTCGTATATTGTGCAAACACGAGGAAATCTGCAGATGCTGGAAATTCAAACAACAACACACACAATGCTGGTGGAACACAGCAGGCCAGGCAGCATCTATAGGGAGAAGCACTGTCGATGTCTCAGGCCGAGACCCTTCGTCAGGACTAACAGAAAGGAAAGATACTAAGAGATTTGAAAGTAGGAGGGGGAGGGGGAAATGCGAAATGATAGGAGGGGGCGGAGTGAAGCTGAAAGCTGGAAAGGTGATTGGCAAAAGTGATACAGAGCTGGAGAAGGGAAAGGGTAATGGGACAGAGGCCTAGGGAGGAAGAAAGGGGGAGGGGAGCACCAGAGGGAAATGGAGAACAGGCAGAGTGATGGGCAACTAAATATGTCAGGGATGGGGTAAGAAGGGGAGGAGGCGCATTAACGGAAGTTAGAGAAGTCAATGTTCGTGCCTTTCTTTCTCCCTTATCACCATTGCTTTGATTTTATATGAATTTGTATACAAGTTCCCTCTCTTCAGCAAGAGTCATTCCTTTGCCGCCCGGCTGGCAGTTTCCGCAGCCGCAATCCCCGCATTTTGGCTCGCATGCTGCGCCGATACTATCCCACTTCCGATTTCCACGCTCGATTTCCATAGCGGTTTTCTAGAAAACGGAAGATGTCATCTGCAGTTTTATAAGTATTGAGGCGAAGGTCTCTTCTGACTTTGTCGTCAAGACTGTCCGGCAGTTGAAACTTTTTCACCTCTCTTGAACCGGTCGGCTCTCCCTGCCTCTGGAGTGCTTCCCAGTCCTTTCTCCACCTGTGAAAATCACGTCTGCTGCCAGGAAACTTGGGAAGGGCCGTCGGTTTCAGTCTGATGGCTGGCGTGGGAAAATTGGAGGAAAAGCCCAACGCCGTCAGTGTTAGTCTTTCAGCATCCTCCTCTCTCCTTGCCTGTATGAAGTGGGCCTTCTTGGAAACCAGCTTGGGGATGTGGAGTTCGAGCCCCTTTAGGCGACTCTGAAGGTGCTTCCGATCCCCTGGCGGGATCCATCGTTCCCAACTCCTTTGCTGTCATTACCAGTCCTTGCAGGTGGTTAAACATGAAGCCATACGCCTCCTGGTGGCCATCGGGTTGTACAGCAGCGACGTCTTCACATTCATCCTCTGCTGCTTGTAGTACTGTGAGCAACTCAACATTTCCAAAGTTGGTCCAAAGAGTCTCCTGGATCAGCCTTCTGATTTTCTTTAGTTTCAACTCACACTCATTTGCCGTCTTTGCCAGCTCGGCTTTTTGCTGTTCAGTTGACACAGCTACTTTCTCTGTGTTCAGCTCCACCTCCCGTTCTGCAGTGAGTCCGGCCTCCGCATCATCATTGGCTTCCATGACTCTCTCGGCTTCCATTGTGAGTTTATTGTAACTCACTCTGAGCTCCTCTTCAGACATGTCTTCATAGATCCTGGTAATGCTGTTGGCCAGACGAGAAAACAATCTTTTTGCTGTCATTCTCTCCAGCTTGAGTTGCTCAACCGATTTCCCAATAGCTTGATCAGACATGTTTGATTCCCTCTGCAGGCTGTTCACAGGTGAGAGTACAACTTTTTAGTGATGCTTTGATGTTGTTTTATCTGAATTTGATTTCCTTCCTTTTTCAGGACTCCAGGTTATTGCTCTTGCTGTTCCAGCTCAAAGCTCCCAGATTTCTGTTTCCTGGTCAAACAGTTTTGTCAAGCAGAATTTTCACTGCTCCCTTTGAACATGAAAGGGACTGAATACGCCTACCCAAAGGTTTTAACTGGATTCCATTCAATGACCAAACAACTTTCCTTCTTTTTCCTTTTTTATTTTTATTTTCGCAAGTGTGGCAGTTCATAGTTCTTAGTTATTAGTCAGTAATGATAAATAATCAGTCATGTCAGTCATTAGTCTAGTCAATGTTAGTCATAAGGCAGTGGCAGTAGCATTAGCATTAGGATTAGGTGAAAAACTGGCTGCCTCTCGGACTTCGGAGACGATTTCAGACCTGCACCTCCATTTCTCTACTGGACCATTATGGTTCCAAACTGGGTGAACCCTCTCAAAGTATCGCAAGCTCTTCCTAAGCCTCGCGCTGTTTTCAATAAGTGCCTGTGTGCGATGATCCCGGTGGCGGAGTTAACCCAAACGCAGTGACAGCAGTGCTCCTTTCCCTGAAACAGTCTCAACAATTATTTAAAGTTCGGCATCTTACCGCGGGTTGTGACACTGCTCTCGGACTGCCACTGTGACGTTGCAGGTTCCGCCCAAATGTTCTGGGCAGAAACCACCCTCAGGCAGTAGGTTCCGTCCTCTCTGCCTTAATACCTTCCTGAAACTCAAGTTTGACTTGACAATGATGCACATTTGGTGGAGATGGCCGAGAGAATCTCTTCCCAAAGACTGAGCAGGTGATCGGCCTCTACCCAGTGTGAACTCGCTGGTGATTCCGTAGGGTGGATAACTGTGTGAATCCCTTCCCACAGTCTGAGCAGGTGAACAGCCTCTCTCCAGTGTGAACTCGCTGGTGTACCAGTAGGTAAGATAACCGAGTAAATCCCTTCCCACATTCTGAGCAGGTGAATGGCTTCTCCCCAGTGTGAATTCGTTGGTGACTGTGTAGGGTGGATAACTGAGTGAATCCCTTCCCACAGTTCGAGCAGGTGAACGGCCTCTCCCCAGTGTGAACTCGCTGGTGATTTTGTAGATCAGATAATTGAGTGAATCCCTTCCCACAGTTCGAGCAGGTGAATGGCTTCTCCCCAGTGTGAACTCGCAGATGTCTCTGCAGGTGGGATGACTGAGTGAATCCCTTCCCACATTCTGAGCAGGTAAATGGCCTCTCCCCAGTGTGAACTCGCTGGTGACTCTGTAGGTCGGATGACTGAGTGAATCCCTTCCCACATTCTGAGCAGGTGAACGGCTTCTCCCCAGTGTGAACTCGCTGATGTGCCTTCAGTTCAGATGACCGAGTAAATCCCTTCCCACAGTCTGAGCAGGTGAATGGCCTCTCCCCAGTGTGAACTCGCTGGTGACTCTGTAGGTTGGATAACTGAGTAAATCTCTTCCCACAATCTGAGCAGGTGAATGGCCTCTTCCCAGTGTGAACTGACTGGTGTCTCAGTAGGTGAGATGACTGAGTAAATCCCATCCCACAGTCTGAGCAGGTGAATGGCCTCTCTCCAGTGTGAACTTGCTGATGTCTCTGTAGATGGGATGACTGACTGAATCCCTTCCCACAGTCTGAGCAGGTGAATGGCCTCTCCCCACTGTGAACTGACTGGTGTCTCAGTAGGTGAGATGACAGAGTGAATCCCTTCCCACAGTCTGAGCAGGTGAACGGCCTCTCTCCAGTGTGAACTCGCTGGTGTACCAGTAGGTAAGATGACCGAGTAAATCCCTTCCCACAGTCTGAGCAGGTGAACGGCCTCTCTCCAGTGTGAACTCGCTGGTGTCTCAGTAGGTAAGATGACCGAGTAAATCCCTTCCCACAGTCCGAGCAGGTGAACGGCCGCTCCTCGGTGTGAACTCGCTGGTGAGCCATTAGATCAGATGACCGACTGAATGCTTCCCCACAAATTCAGCAGATGACCAGCCTCTGCCCAGTGTGAACTGACTGGTGTGTCCACAGGTGGGATGACCGACTGAATCCCTTCCCACACACAGAACAGGTGAATGGCCTCGCCCAGTGTGAACTTGCTGATGTACCTTCAATTGTGATAACCGAGTGAATCCATTCCCACTGTCTGAGCAGGTGAACGGTCTCTCCCCTGTGTAAAATGACGGACGTGCCAGTTGGTCGGATGACCGAGTGAATCCCTCCCCACAGTCTGAGCAGGAAGGATGGTTGATTGAATCCCTTGCTCCTCAAATATCTAGACAGAGACAGCACAACTGGTGTGTTGCGTTTGAATTCCCATAGACAAATTCCTTGTCGATTTTAACCTGTAGAAAGATTTAAAAATCCATCAGTGGGTGAAGGACAACATTTGAGATGAGATCACTTGAGTTGCCAAGGTGTGATCGTACATCACACTGTTACAGTGAAGTTCAACAAAAGTTGGAGAGCGAAATCACCTTCTAACTGGGCACAGTGCTGGTATCTGGAATGACCCTCAAACCCTCTGATGTTCTGTAAGAATGGGGCACTTATGCCATTTCCAGTCTGTGACTTGGCTCTGTTTGACTCTGTCCATTTGAATTATTCCCTCTTCCCACTGAGATGAAAGGGTGTCTGGCCCCACAGTAACAGAAACCCTCTCACACAGATAGCCTTTGTTGACGTGCAGCTGGGGTTTTCCTTTATGTAATGTTCATTTAAAGTGCCACAGTTTCAATGCCATGTTAATATCTCCTGACCTGGCTGGTGGCGTAGTGGCATCAGTGCCAGACTTCGGGACGAAAGGTCCTGAGTTCGAATCCAGCTGGCTCCCCTGCACGCTTTCCATCCGTGCTGGGTTACGAGCTGGTGATCTCTTTCGAAACTCACCCGGCAGAAGTTTCCCCTCATGTTCCCCTGAATGTTTCACCTTTCACCCTTAACCCATGGCCCCTGGTTGTAGTCCCACCCCATCTCAGTGGTAAAAGCCCAGCTTCCATTTACCCTATCTATAAACCTCATAATTGTAGTATACCTCCATCAAATCTCCCCTCAGTCCTCCACATTCCAAGGAATAAAGTCCGGACCTGTTCAATCTCTCCTTATAACCCAAGTCCTCCAGACCTGGCAACATCCTTGTGAATTTTCTCTGAACTCTTTCAAAGTCTTTACATCTTTCCTGTAGGTTGGTGACCAAAACTGCACACAATACTCCAAATTAGGCCTCACCAATGTCTTGTACAAAGTCAACATAACATACCATTCAGTACTTTGGTTTATGAAGGACTACGTGCCAAAATCTTTCTTTCCGTCCCTATCAAACTGTGACACCACTTTTTGTGAAATATAGACCTGCATTCCCAGATCCCATTCTTCAACAACACTCCTCCATGTCCGACCAGTCACTGCGTAAGACCCACCCACCCACCAACATGCAACACCTCGCACTTGTCTGCATTGAATTCTGTTTTCCATTTCTCAAGCCATATTTCCACCTGGTCCAGTTCGCACTGCAAGCCATGATAGTCGTTTCGCAGTCCGCTGAATCCCCAGTCTCGGTTTCATCCACAAATTTGCTGATACCTAACCATCTTATCATCCAGATTACTGATATAGATGAGAAACAACAACAGATCCAGCACTGATCCCTGTGGCTCACCACTAGTTACAGGCCTCCAGTCAGAGAGGCAACCATCTGCTATCACACTCTGGCTTCTCCCAAAGACAGTGTCTCATCCAATTTACTATCTCATCTTGAATGCTGAGTGACTGAACCTTCTTGACCAACCTCCCATATGAGACTTTGTCAAGTGCGTTGTCAAAGTCCATGTAGACAACATCCACTGCCTTGCCTTCATCCACTTCCCTGATAACTTCCTCAAGAGACTGGTTAGACATGACCTACCATGCACAAAGCCATGCTGTCTATCCTTAATCAGTCCACATCGATCCAAATACTTATATATCCAGCTCCTGCACATATGTTTTAATAACTTTCCTACTACTGATGTCAAGCTCACTAACGTAACATTTTCTCGTTTCTCCTTAGAGCCCCTCTCGAACAGTGGAACAACATCGGCTGTCCTCCAATCCTCCAGTACCTCACCTGTCACTAAGGATTAGTTCAATATCTCAGCTTGGACCCCGACAATTTCTGCACTTGTCTTCTGCAGGGTCCGAGTGAACAACTTGTCAGGCCCTGGGGATTGATCCACGCTAATTTGCCTGAAGACAGCAAACCCCTCCACCTCTGTAATCTGTCCAGGGACTCTGAAGTTGATGTTGCTTTGCCTCACCTCTATCGACTCTGTGTCCATCTCCTGAGAAAATACGGATGCAAAACAACTATTTAAAACCTCCGCCATCTATTTGTCTCCCGTATAGATTACCATTCTGATCGTCCAGAGTGGGCATGTTTCTGTTCTGACCTTCTCCATGTTTCTGTGACAGAGAAGCTGGCCACACCTGACTGGAAGGGGAATCTGGTAGGAGTGACGACAGAGCAGCAATGGCTGGAGTTTCTGGGAGCAACTTCGGAGCTGAGTGATAGACACATCCCAAAGAAGTGGAAGAAATGGAAAGGTAGGAGGACACAACCATGGCTGAAATGAGAAGCCAAAGTCAACATAAAAGCCAAAGAGAGGACAAATAATAGAGCAAAAACTATTGGGAAGCTTTTAGAAACCAACAGAAGACAACTAAAGAAAGTCAAATGAGCTCAGGGTGTGGATATATGATATTGTAGTCATTAATGTGTCTTGGTAGCACCCAACAGCCTGAGGAATTTAGAGGAACAAAATATCTGGGGCCTCGATATCTCTTGAAAACAAAGGTTCCCTGCACCAGTTACCTTTCAACTTTTATTTTGGCAGGCACATACAAACTTTACACCCTCAAAATTTCACTTCTGAAGAACCCCCACTCACCAAGTACTCCTTTGCCAGAAAACAGCCTGTCCCAATCCACCCTTGTCAAATCCTTGCAAATACCATAAAAATTGATCTTTCTCCAATTTAGAATCTCGAGAGGTTCAGATCTCTGTTTTTCCGTACTTACTTGGAATCTCATGGCATTATGATCACTAGACACAAAGTGTTGCCATACACTAATTTCTGTCACCAGCCCTGGATCGTTTCCCAACAGCTTATTGCACACTTCTACGCCGGATGTTTTACGTACTGATTAAGGCTCATTTGACAAACTCTACCCCATCTAGTCCTTTTACAGTATGGGAGTCCCAGTCAATATATGGAAAGTTAAAATCACTTACTATCTCAACTTTTGTTTCTTGTATAGTCTGTGAACTCTCTACAAATTTGTTCCTCTAGATCCCTCAGACTGTTGGGTGCAACCAATTCCCAGTAATGCCTACGATATCATAATTCCATGCCCTGGGCTCATCTGGCTTTGCTACGATGCTTCTTGCATTGTGATTTCCACAGCTCAACACATCTATTGCACCATGCTCAAGCATTTGATTGCTGACTCTATCTGAGGTCTGAACAACATCTGTCTGGTGTCAAGAAAACAACCTTTCCTTCAATGTCAGAAAAACCTCTGACGCTGAATTTTGTGGTGAGGACGCAGGAAAGGTTTTCTTCTGATGACTCTTCCATGAAGGTCATGTTTGTGCAGGTGTTGCTGCACAGTAGAACAGTGCACCACCACTCCAGAGGCTGCTAAATCTTCCTGAAGGTCTTTTTACAGTCAAACAGGGGTTTTGATTTGCCTTTCCAGCAATCCTACGAGTAGTTCTCTCAGAAAGTTTTCTTGGTCTTCCAGACATCAACTTGACCTCCACCATTCCTGTTAACTGCTATTTCTTAATTACATTACGAACTGAGGAAACGGCTACATGAAAACACTTTGCTATCTTCTTATAGCCTTCTCCTGCTATGTGGGCATCATTTATTTTAACTTTCAGAGTGCTAGGCAGCTGCTTAGAGGAGCCCATGGCTGCTGATTGTTGGGACAAGGTTTGAGGAGTCAGGGTATTTATAAAGCTTTGCGATTTGCATAACCAGGCCTGTCCTAACGATGACTGTGAACAAGCCATTGACCTAACAAGCTAATTCAGGTCTGAGACCGTGGTAAAATTTAACTGAGAGCTCAAATCTCTTGGGGTGCCCAAACTTTTCCATGGTGCTCCTTTCCTTTTTCTCACTCTAAAATTGTATAAAACATAATAGTACACTAATATTGCTTAAATTTGGAAAATAATATTTCATCTTTATGAATTTTGGAGACCAGTTCACCTTCTACTCACTTATTCACAGTAACAGGAAGTTTGACCAGTGGTGCCCAGCCATTCGCATACCGCTCTATGGGATGAGGTGCAGAGCACGGGGTGTGACAGGAGAGGGGGGGAGGGGGAGGAGGAGGAGGAGGAGAACTGAGAGAGGGCAAAGAGGGAGAATGCATGGGATGAGTGTTAGATTTAGAGGGTGAGAAAGAGGGTAAGACAGTGTGGGATACAGGAGCCAGCAGGCGACCAGAACAGAAAACAATACTTCAGGTGGGATCTGACCAGGGTCCTAAATAGCCTCAACATTACCTCTCGGCTCTTAAACTCAATCCCATGATTAATAAAGGCCAATGCACCGTATGCTTTCTTAACCACAGAGTCAACCTGCGCAGCTGCTTTGAGTGTCCTGTGGACTCGGACCCCAAGATCCCTCTGATCCTCATATATAAAGACCATTACTGAAGATCTACAACCTACAAGGATCCTTGTTATAAATTCCACTTTGCATTTAAATATTGTTGATGTATGTATGGGATGAGGTGCAAAGTGAGGGGTGTGACAAGAGGGAGGGAGAGAGAGGAGAGCGAGAGAGAGATTGAGAGAGGGAGAGGGGGTTGAGAGACTAAGAGAGAGAGAGAAGAGGGTGAACGCGTGGGGTGAGTGGTGCATTTAGAGGGTGACAAAGAGGGCAAGACAGTGTGGGATACGGGAGCCAGCAGGGAGAGTGTTTGGGGGGGAGGGGGGATGTAGGGAGACAGATAGAGAGGAAGAGGGCTGGAAATGGAGGAGGTTACAGAGTGGTGGAGGTGAGTGAGTGAGAGAGAGTTAGAGGGAGCCGAGAGCGTGTGCGAGAGGGGGAGATGGAGATGGGAAGGCAGAGGGTGACTGAGAGTGAGATGGCGGGTGATAGGGGTAGGGGCAGGGATTGTGGGATGGGAGGGAGAGAATGGAAGAGTAAGAGAACCAGATAGATAGAGGGGAGAGAGTGTGAGAGAAATGAAGAGAGGTATGAGAGAGTGAGGAGATGAAGAGAGACGAGAGAGGAGTACGATTTGTTACTAGAGGAGTAGAGAGAGTGGTGATAGAGAAGGAGAGCATGAGGAAAGGGGTGAAAGAGTGGGAGGCTGGTCGAGTAGCAGTGTAACTGAGAGGGATAGGGAAGAGAAGAGGGGAGGGAGAGTGGCGGTGAAGAAACAAGAATGATTGAGGGGCGATGATAAGGAAGGGGTGAGGGAAAATTGAGACAGTGAGGGAGAGAGGGAGCAAGAAGGGAGGGATGGAGTAGAGGAAGAGGAACTGTGAAGAGGGTGTGGTGAGGGAAATGGGGTAAGTAGCTAGGGGTGAGGGAGAAAGACAAGGAGATGGTATGTCTGATTAGAATTATTAGACTAACTATTTATTTAGTCCCCAGTTGCAGGGTCATTAATCATGTATGCTCACAAGTCACCGAACAAATCCACCGTGGGATTACGGTTCCATGCTGGGAATTATGAGTGTGAGGGTAGCTTGCTGTTCTCGGTGTCGGATGTGGGAGGTCCCGGAGTCTCCTAGCCTCCCGGACGTTCACATCTGCGCCAGGTGCGCCGAGCTGCAGTTCCCAAGGGACTGTGCCAGGGAACTGGAGCTGCAGCTCGATGACCTTCGTCTGGTCAGGGAGAGTGAGGAGGTGATAGAGAGGAGTTACAGGCAGGTGGTCACACCAGGGCCATGGGAGGCAGACAGGTGAGTCACGGTTAGGAGGGGGAAGGGGAAGAGTCAGGTACTAGAGAGTACCCCAGTGGCTGTACCCCTTGACAATAAGTACTCCTGTTTGAGTACTGTTGGGGGGGGAGACAGCCTACCTGGGGGAAGCAACAGCGGCCATGCCTCCGGCACAGAGTCCGGCCCTGAAGCTCAGAAGGGTAGGGAAAGGAAGAGGAAGGCAGTAGCAATAGGGGACTCGATAGTTAGGGAGTCAGATAGGCGATTCTGTGGATGAAGTCTGGAGACCCAGATGGTAGTTTGCCTCCCTGGTGCCAGGGTCCTGGATGTTTCTGATCGCATCCATGATATCCGGAAGTGGGAGGGTGAGGAGCCAGAGGTCGTGGTACATATAGGTACCAATGACATAGGTAGGAAAAGGGAAGAGGTCCTGAAAGGAGAATATAGGGAGCTAGGAAGAGAGTTGAGAAGAAGGTCCGCAAAGGTAGTAATCTTGGGATTACTGCCTGTGCCACGCGACAGTGAGAGTAGGAATGGAATGAGGTGGATGATAACTGCGTGGCTGAGGGATTGGAGCAGGGGGCAGGGATTCAAGATTCTGGATCATTGGGACCTCTTTTGGGGCAGGTGTGACCTGTACAAAAAGGACGGGTTGCATTTGAAACCTAGGAGGACCAATATCCTGGCGGGGAGATCTGTGAAGGCTACTGGGGAGACTTTAAACTAGAATGGTTGAGGGCTGGGAATCAAATTGAAGAGACCGGGAGAGAGGAGGTTAGTTCACAAATAGAGAAAGCTTGTAGACAGTGTGAGGAAATCTAGGAATAATGGTGCATATTACCCTGAAGGTGGAAACTCACGTGGTGGTGAAGAAAGCTTTTGCTATGCTGGCCTTTATAAATCAGAGCATTGAGTATAGGAGTTGGGATGTAATGTTAAAATTGTACAAGGCATTGGTGAGTCCCGATTTGGAGTATTGTGTACAGTTCTGGTCACCGAATTATACGTAAGATGTCAACAGAGTACAGAGGAGATTTATTAGAATGTTACCTGGGTTTCAGCACCCAAGTTACAGAGAAAGGTTGAACAAGTTAGGTATTTATTCTTTGGAGAGTAGAAGTTTGAGGGGGGAACTTCACAGAAGTATTTAAAATTATGATGGATTGATAGAGTTGACGTGGATAGGCTTTTTCCATTGAGTGTACGGGAGATTCAAACAAGAGGACATGAGTTGAGAGTTAAGGGGCAAAAGTTTAGGGGTAACACGAGAGGTAACTTCTTTACTCAGAGAGTGGAAACTGTGTGGAACGAGCTTCCAATGGAAGTGGTAGAGACAGGTTCGATATTGTCATTTTAAAAAAATTGGATAGGTATACGGACAGGAAAGGAATGGAGGGTTATGGGCTGAGTGCAGGTCAGTGGGACTCGGTGAGAGTAAGCGTTCGGCACAGACTAGAAGGGCTGAGATGGCCTGTTTCCGTGCTGTAATTGTTATATGGTTTTACCGTGTACGATTCTGGTCTCCATATCTGACAGCGGGGAGTTTTAACACATATGGGGACCAACTGCAACTCAACCCCAGCTGATGCGGGTGTTTCTCCTGTTCAGGTGGCGGTGAGGAAGGTGTTAATCTCGGGTTTGTGTAAATCGAGGACCAGTTGCAGTGGGAAAGGGCCGGGACCGAGCCGGACAGCTGGAGGCTCCGGGCTCTCCAGTCTTGCATCCCTGGATTTAGTTTTGCACTGAGTCGGGATTGCGGTATCAGTTTGCTCTGGTTCCCCAAGCTGGGAGGGTGGATGTGGGTGAAGGGGGCCTGTCTATGTGTCGGTGTGGGGTGAATGGTCAGAAGGGTGTGGGGCCACTGGCGGGACGGAGGGTGGTTGGGGTACTGTGGGTTATCGGAAGTAACATGACCTGGGTGGATGGGCAAGGGGTAAATTACGTTGTCAACGAGGGTGGATCTGGTCCACTGGATCAGACAGCTCAGCTCGCGTGTCCTTTCAGGAGGCCACAATTCTCTCATCATCTTAATCACTGACTAATCTTCCTGTTAACACTGAGTTTGTTACAGAGCCCCAGGGTCTGGGAATGGCTGGGTGGTAGGAGGCAGAGGGTGATGGTGAGAGGCTGTTTCTTGGACTCAAGTCCCGTGCTTAGTGACGTTTCCTGAGGTTACGCCCATTGCTACTTGTCATCTATGTCAATAATCTGGTTGAGAAAGTACAGGGTATGGGTAGAGAGTTTGCAGCAAGTTCAAACAATTAATCTTTTTGAAAGGCAGTCAGCATAAACACTCCCCTCTCTTTCCCTCTCCCCACTCAGAACTGACCAACAGCTACATCAGAGGATGCAAGATCTTGAACTGAGTAACCACTGTGAGGGAATGGGAGTGGTTTTAAAGGGCTGGGCTGCTGGAAGCACATTACCAGACCTGGAGTGATTGCAACTGGGTCTGACAGAGGCATAACTGGTACTTCTGGGCACATTCAGTCTCACTCCAACCATTTCCTACCTTCCCTTACACAGGTACGTAATGTCTAAAGGACCAGTGTTTGAGTAAACGAGACTCACCAAACTTTCTCCTGACTGAATCAATGGAATCTCCGAGTCAGATGGGTTCTCTCCAGTTGATGCTCTCAATCCTCGGGCTGGTTCACTTGTTGCTGTTCCCTCGTCTTCAGTCGTGGTTTGCCTCCAGTTGGGGTTTTTCTTCAAATAAATCTCTCACCACAGGTCTAACTTTAACCAGAGAGACAATGAAGCACATTAATAATGAAAAGGAGAACTAAACATTTCTGCGTAATGTTACTAAGAACAAAACGTACTGAAATTTAAACACTGAAGGCAGATTTAATGATCTCAGTGAACAATCTTTTATTGTCCCTCACAGGTCACAGAATGATATGGGATAGGAAGGAGCCATCATTCTGTCATGGTAAGACATAAGACACAGGAACAGAATTAGGTAATTCGATACATCTGGTCTGCCCACCATTCAACCATGGCTGATTTTTATTCCAACACCATATTCCTGTCTTCCTCCTGTAACCCTGAATCTACTTAGCAATCATGAATATATTAATCTGTCATAAATATACCCAAATGGCAGCCTCAACCATTTTTCTCATCTGAGTTTTAAGGGGAAGCATCTTTATTCTGAGACCGTGCTGTCAGATCACAGACTCTCTGTCTAATGGAAACATCCTCTCCATGTCCACTGTATCCAAGCTTTTCAGCATTCGGTAGGTTTACTTAACCATACATCCCTCCACCACCCCCACCGCCCCTCTGAACTCCATTGAGCACAGGTCCAGAACCATCAAATGCTCCTCATACATGACGCCAATCATTCCTGAGATTATTCTTGTAAGCCTTGTTAGCAACAACTGCACTGTACACATTTCCAGGAATAACAGTCAAATCGGTTCCAGGATAATTTACAGGGAAAAGTTGTGCTTTCTATACTGTTCTACTATCACATGTGCTGGCGCGTGGCCGAGTGGTTAAGGCGTTGGTCTAGTGATCTGAAGGTTGCTAGTTCGAGCCTTGGCAGAGGCTGCGTGTGTGTCCTTGAGCGATGACACCAGTGCCAAGCTGTATGGGTCCTAATGCCCTTCCCTTGGGCAACATCAGTGGTGTGGAGAGGGGAGACTTGCAGAGACTCTAACGGAGGCCTACAAACTATCACAGCCATTTTCATTTCCAGGTTAAAACAGGTCCATTTCATGAAATATAAACCAAGAAATAAAAAGAAACTGGAATTACCAGAAACACTCAGCAGGTAAGGAACAGCTTACAATACAATTCAATTAATAACATTTCATCAGAATGACTTCAAACATTTTCAGTTTTTAGTGCAGATCTCCAGCACAGCTGCCTGATTTCCACTGTGTGATTTCCAAACACAGTTTGAACACCAAACTCATGGGTCTATTTCTACTGTTGTAAACTCACAGCCTCTCCCTGTGAGGATGAAATGGGAACTCATCCTCTCCTCAGACTGGCAGTCATTGCTTCCAAAGGAACTCCAGAAACAAACATCTGATCCCAGACCAGAAATACTCACTCAACACCTCACAAGCCCAAGCAGCTCAATCCCTGGGTCCACTTTACCTGGATCAAAAACTGTTATATCCCAGGACCCAACCTCACAATCACACAGCTGAATCTGCCACTCACCGACCCTGAGAGTCTGACACATCGTCGCCACATCTCACACTGGGTAGTGCAATCCGGGATTTCACCACAACCAATGTCCAGCTGCTCGAAATTTCTGCTTCATTGCAGAACGAGCATCCAGCCCCATCTGTAGAAGCTCAAACCAAAGTCAAAGCCAAAACACCAACAGTTCCATTTGTCTGGAATGCCGATCACAGGATTAGAGCCCAAGCACCAACTCTCCCAGTACTCTTTGCTGCCAGTAAAATGCTGCTGTGTGTCAGTCCGTCACTGTTCATAAACTAGCACCTCCACACCAATACACAACAGAACTGGGACCTGATGACCCTCCGGCATTCCAGCTAACAAAAACCGATTCTGGAAATGACTCAGCGAGGCCAAAGGTACAAAAGAACACTTCACAATGAAGACAAGGGTTGGAAGAAAGATTGCTGATATATAACATTGAGGAGGTGGGGTACAAGGCGGACTGAGGATGACCCAGATGGTTGATGTATATCACTGAAGTGGGGCTGAGGGATGTGAGGAGACTGGACAGAGGTTGGACAAGATGAGCAGATGGAACCAGGTGGGAGAAGGGATCAAGGACGATCACTGATGGTCCTCCAGCAACACATAGGTACTGAATGAATAGTACATACATACATACATAGTACAAAAGATTCTAAAATGACAGAATTAGCAAAAACAACAAGAACTTTGCCAGATATACTTTGACCATCACCAAATTTTTATCAGCACACCATAGAAAGTTTCCCATCTGGACACTTCACGCTTTGCACGGTAACTACTCTGACGTGACTGCGAGGAACGGCAGAGACCTTTGGATACAGATCGGCACATTACAGAAACCATCTTACCCCCGAGACTTCCCAGTCCCTCGGTAAAGCACGTTCTCCTTTCTCACCCACCGCAGTCCGGGTGAAGACACAACAACCATAAAGCTCCAGGACAAATGTGAGGAGCCTCAGGAAGCGAGATGAGTTGGAGGATGAGTGACCGCCCATCTGGAGATTGTGAACATGCACAAAGAGATCGTTACATCTGCGGTTAAATGGGAGGGGCAAATAGGATCACATGACTGGTGGGGTCTAACACCCCAGGCATAGACTCCAGCTTCCCAGGACTCTGTGGAAATAAACAAACTTGCCCCTCACATTTCCTCTCTGTCCACTCTATCTATTCCTCTCGTAATCTTATAAACGTCCATCCAGTCTCACCCCAGCCTGCGCCGCTCTGGAGAAAACAACACAAGTTTGTCCAGCCTCTCGTTATAGCTCATGCCCTCTAATCCAGGCAGTATCCTGGTAAACCTCTTCTGCGCCCTCTCCAAAGCCCCGACATCGTTCCGAGAATGGGGAAGACCAGAACTGTATGAAACACTCCAGATGTGGGCTAACAAGTTTTACAAAGCGGCAACACAACTTCATGAGTTTTGAACTCAGTGCTTCAACTAATAAAGACAACCACGCCATTTGCCTTCTTAACCACCCGATCAATCTGTGCAGTCTCTTTCAGGGAGCGATGAACTTGGAGTCTAAGATCCCTCTGATCATCGACACTGTTCAGGGTTTTGCATTTAACACTGTACTGTCTCATACATTCAGGGGTGCAGTGCTACCAGAGCTCACCGGAGAGCCGCTCCGACACTTCTGTAAAAAAGTCAAAATAAACAAGCACGGAATTTAACAACCCCGGATATTAAATAGAGGGAATTTTACTGAAGCGGGGGTGTTGGCTGGTGGGGAAAAATACCACTAATAACATTACGATATTTGATCGTTTTTGTTGAAATCCTGGAGCTGTGACTGTTTTTTATTTAGGTATTTGTGAAATTCCTTCTCGCTCGATCCGTTGTCCTAGGAAGCTGGGAAATACCTGCACAGAAGTGCAAGCATTTTTCTGCTCTTTCCAATGGATACCATTGGATTTCAGGACGGAGCTATATTAAGCAAGGAATGAACATCGAAACCTAAGTTTTAAATTCGAAAACAATGAAAGAAAAATTCACTGCTCGCTTATCTTCGTCCTGATTTTGATCAAATACACAAGCTAATCATCCAAAATCCTCTTCAACACCTGGATAAATTTAGTTTTGTTTTACAAGCCAAATGGAAAAAAAGACATTTCTAGGCTTTAAGCTAATTTTATGTCATTTCAACTATCATTAATAGCAGATCAACCCCTTGGCCTCGCTCCACCAACTGTAGCTGATGGGAAAGAGGCTCTTTTTCTCTTTGTGTTGATAGGAAAAAGAGTAATTTAGTGAGGCAATGAATGAGACAAAACACATTTCCAAACCTCCCAAATGGTTGCTCTCCTCCCCTGTTAACATTTATCACTTCCAAAATACCAAATTTTCTATTCGTATAGATGCGATAATAATTTATGTAAAGATTCAAGCTTCTTTAACTTTTTATATATTTAAAGACTAAACAGGATCTATAAAGGTTTAACCATGTAACACCCAACGTGTGACGATATTGTGAGTATCGACACTCACAGGTACACTTCCCGTCCAACCATTTCTCCGAGAGAAACTGTACGAGGCAGAGTTGCCAACTTACCACTTTTGAGACTAATATTCACCAATATTCGTGGCTTTAGCAATAGTTCATCAGAGGTTCTTTTTTCATACATGATTACTTGGTTCCAATTTAGGTCGCTTAAAGTGTAAAATAAATGAATTGCTTTATTTCTGTTATTTTTATACCTCTGAGGAACACTGCTAAGCGCTGCGGGCCCTGCCGTCTGCTCTGACTCAGTCATATTAGTGAGGCTACATCTGTGGTGGTTCGTGGATTACTCGCTAATCCTAAAGTAAATTTTTCTCACTAACAACCCTTTGGCTTCTAAGCAAACAAAGTTATTTTACTTGCTTGATAATTATATTCTATGATAATCAGTTAAGTGCAACCATGCAATACTTTGTCATATTATTAAGCATTATATGCTTAATTGTACCAGTTATACACTGAAATGTAGTGATAGGCTGTAATCTTGTTAATGTCTTAACTATCACTATATTTCTGTGGAGCTCTGGAATTCATATATTTCTTTCATCTTGGTTTACTGCTTGACATTATAGGAAACCCGATATCTGTCACACCCAATTTGTGTACCTGCACGAATGGGGCAAGGCAGATGCCCAGTACATGAAATGAACAGGTACACAAATTGGGTGTCACAAACTTGGGGTGATTGATAAGTTCGTGACCCAAGGTGGAAGGAGTCAATTTTACAAAACCTAGCAATTTTCAATTATGTGAAACAGAAATACCACAAAAGTTATTAACTTCAAACTTTCTGCATAATCATTCAAAGATTTGAACGATACGTGCAGGTACCGAGAGCTGTATAACTTCAGGCCTTCTAACTTAGGCCACGAACTTATCAATCAACCAACCTACTCCCCCCGTGCAGCTCCGGCAGCTAAAAAATTGCCACTGCACCCCTGCTCCAGCCGTCCGGCAGAGCTCGGGCCCGGCCCTTTCCCAATGCAACCGGCCCACATTTACACAACACCGGGATCATTCCCTACTCACCCCTGCTCGAATCAGAGAACCGCCAAACAGCGGCAGTCCGCACCGCGCATGCGTTAAGCAGGCGTTTCTCCGCAGCGCCACCGGTGGCCGGAGGTCTGCTAATCGTTGCCGACGGCCGGAGATCCGCACAGCGCCACCAGTGGCCGGAGATCCGCACAGCGCCTCCGGAGGCCGGAGGGACAACGCAGAGGTAAATCACAAACACGCCAAAGTCTGCAGATTCTGGAAATCCAAAGGAACACAAACAAAATGCTGGCCGAACACAGCAGGCCGGGTAGCAACGGGAATGGAAATCGGAATGAAAATGTTTGGACACCGGGAAGTCCCGCTTGGAGCGGATAGTTCAAAGGTTAGTTTATTATTAAAGCAGGTATCCATAAACAACTGAGTTTTTTTTCTTCTCCAGAGAACCACGAAACAAAGAAAAAGCATGAAAGTCGTTCACAGGGAAAAATCAAACCTACCCCACCCCCCGGATCAAGAAGAACGGGATCCCAATCTTCAAACCCCAAAAACCACATCTCCCGCACAAAAGGGAACAATAATATCGACCCCCGAAAAAAACACTCCTACCCCGCACAACTGCAGAGGAGCCGGTGTCACCAGTGTAGAGGCGGCCGCATCGGGAGCAGCGGACACAACAGGCGACCCCGGAAGATTCACAGGTGAAGTGTCGCCTCACCTGGAAGGATGTCTGGACAACGGAGAGAGTTCGGCCGTCCGGCCCTTTCAATGTGACACCCCGAACTCCACATCAAATCCGTCCAAACGAATCTGGGTGAACTTTAATGACCAATAAATATAATTCCTCTCAGCGATCAGCTGTCTGAATGATCCCCTGACTCTGAGAGGAAGGGGTATCTGTGGTCCACACTGTCAGGGTGTTGAGTTTACCAGGAGACAAAGACTGCAGGGACGAGAGGTTCTCTGTTGACTAATACACTGTGTGGGGACCCCGCTGGCAATTCTGGTGTTGTGACCCGAATCGAGACAAACACCACGCTGCCCATTCCACCAACAACACGGCACAGCCGGACACATAACAGGGGACTTTACATCTCACAACACTGGATTCAGTGATGAAACCCGTGATTAATGTTGTTGTCCCACTGAAAACTCCATTAAGGTGCTTTTAAATGCCCGCGCTCCCCCACAGGTGACGTCACACAGCTCCCCCCCACGTGCCTGACGTCACACATGGGCTCCCCACACCGGGATCTGTCCTCACGTGCGCGGTGTCTTACGTCGCCCACGCGCTGCTGTGCTCGACACAGTGAAATAGTGACAGGGTTGGGAGGTGAATGGTTGGGGCAACACGGGGCTGCAGAAGATGGAAATTAATTCCATAGAGGATGAACAAAGAGGTTACAGAGTATTTGTTATAGAGAGTGCAATGAAGATTCACCTGACTGATCCCTGGGGTGGTGGGGTCATCATATGAAGAAAGATCAAATGTGACAACTCTTTCATTTAGAGAATCGAGGACTGAGAGGTGAATATATTGAAATGCACAACATCATTACCGGCTGAACCAGGGATCCCAGTCTCTGAAACAGGGATGGACTGTCTGGGACTGAGATGAGGGGAAATGTCTCCACTCCGAGGGTGGTGAATGGAAAGAAACATGTGGATAAGAGCAGCCGCCATCTTGTTGATGGTTACAGGAGCCGAATGGCCACCTCCTGCTGTTTCTCCCTTGATGTTTCAGTGTTCCTGTCCACTGAGTCCGGAGGAATGTGAATAGAAATTAGTGTTTATAAACACAGAACTGATTTAAATGAAACGTGAACATTTCCTGTTTGGGTCTGAATTATGTTTTGGACCTGGATGGGAATTGAGCCAGTGACTCTGTGACCTGGAGGTGGAGGGAAAGGGATCGGGGAAGATATGGTGTGGAAAAATAATCATGTATCTGGGGTAAATATGGAATAATGTGGGGAATGCGGCGGATGGGTCGGGCAGTGTGTGAAGGGTGGGAAACGGAGTCAACGGTTCAGGTGGGAGACCCTCCACCCGTCACGTGATCCCGTTTCCTGTTCATGTTTTTCTGCAGCATCTGCGGGTCACTGCTCTACGTGGACGTGTAGCTTCATCTTTCCCCGTTCAGACAAGTCAGTGAGATCCGGATCTGTCACATCCTCTCGTTGTGGGTGGACAATGTTTCTTTTCTGCAATATTTTCTGCATGTTTCATTCACTGTTTCGACGTGCTGAAGTGCTCCCAATGTTTCTGGGTGTCTGACCCATTTATGTCAGAATTTAGCCATTTATATTTATCTGAGCTTCTCATAAATGTGTAAAGTTTAATTCAGCTTCACTTCAGAATTACCAAAGCAACAACCCAGTCAGTCAAATAGTTCCACACAATTAAGATATTTTATTATATCTTTAATTTTTTTTTCTATTTTTGTACTATATATATATGTATATTCTTATTTTAAATCACAATTGTTAAAAAACTATTGTTATGAATTATGTTCTACTACTACGGCAGGGACAACAAATTTCATGACACATGCCGGTGCTATTAAACCTGATTCTAATATTGATATGGGATACCCACTACCGGTCACCTGATCCCAGTTACCGCAGATCGTAATGTGATATTGAAGCATTTTCCATATATTTGCTTTCCACAGAAATGACAACAGTTCAGTTTCCTTCTGCGGTTCCAGAGCAGAAGCTCAGTCTGTCTAACATTTCCACACAATTAAAATGGGAAATTTGTTTATCATCATCATGTACTGAGCTACAGTGGAAATCTTGCCTGATGTACCATCGACACAGACAGATACATTACAACAGTATATTGAGCTGATATACGACAAAACAATAAAAGCATTAAGGCTGCAGAGAAAGTGCAGTGCAGATAGACATATGGTGCAGGGTCACGTCGAGTTACATTATGAGGTTGAGTCCATTTTATCATTCATTTGGCTTATAACCACAGACAGGAAGCCATCCTTTAGCCTGGTGTTACGCGCTTTAAGGCTTTTGTATCTCTTCCCCGATGGGGGAGCGGGTTTGCAGCAAAAATGTCCAGGTAATGAGGTTCTTTGAGTACATGGCCAGCTTTTCCAAGGGAGGGGAAGTGTAGGAAGAGTCCATGGAGTGGAGGCTTGTTTCTCTGATGTTCTCTGCTCTCCAAAGTTCTCTGCAGTTCCTTACAGTCATGGGCAGAGCAGTAGCCATACAAAGGCGTGAAGTATCAACAAGGAGCTCAAAGACCTCGGCCTTCACCCTGTCTTGTGTAGCTGGATCCTGGACTTACTGTCAGATCCCCAGCAGGTAGTAAGGGTGGGATCCATCTCCTCTGTCTCTCTGACCCTCAGCACACATAACCCATAGGGTTGTCTCTTTGGCCCTGTCTTTTACTCTTTGTGCACCCATGACTTGTGTTGCCACCCACAGCTCCAATCTGCTATTTAAATTTGCTGACAGCACTACATTGATTGGCCTAACCCGAAATACTGATAACAATCAATCAAATGCCTTCTGACAAGGCTCGGTCCAAACAAACTTTTCACCCTTCTTCAGGAGATTGGTCAAAGGAAGAACAATAGCGGCAAAGTTCTTACAGAACTTACGATAATATCCATCCATTCCCAAAACCTTCTAAGAGCCTTCTTAGCAGTCAGAATAGGAACTTGAGAAATTGCCTGGACTTTTGCCCGAACAGGAGCCAACTTGCTTTGACCAACATCATAGCCAAGACAGGTCACACTGGCATGGCCAAATTCACTCTTAGCCAAGTTAACTGTAAGGTTGTCCTAGGAAAACCTGTCAAATAGCTTTCCTACTGCAGAGATATGCTCTTCCCAAGTGCCACTCCCTGTAACTAAGTCATCAATATAGGTATCTGTGTGTTCTAACTCTCGAATTACAAAATCAATCATTCTCTGGGATGTTCCTGGAACATTTTTGTATTAAGATATTGTATTCACACAAACCAGATGGAGTCACAAATGCAGAAATTTCTCTACCTCTGTCCGTCAATGGAACACACCAATACCCTTTCAACAGATCAATCTTTGTAAGAAATTAGCTTTTCCAGCCTTATCAATGCAATCATCCACCCTAGGGATAGGATAGGCATCTGTTTTTGTTACTGCATTTACCTTTCTATAATCAGTGCAAAATCTAACACTACCATCAGGTTTGGGCACAATAATGCAGGGTGACTCCAATCTCATTCTGAAGGCCAAATAATACCATTCTCCAGCAGATACTCAATTCCCTGGTCAACCAGTTTACACTTTTCTATGTTCATGCGATATGGGTGTTGTTTAATCAGTTTGGCTTGACCAACATCTACATCATGTTCTGCGACCGTGGTTTGCTTGGGGACATCGGGAAATAAATCTTTAAACTTCAGAATTAATTCCTTCAGCTGTTGTTGTTGCTTTGGCTGCAGATGAGACGACTTGTTAGCAATGTTTTCTGGAACCACCGAGTTAATTGGCCTAACTGGGACAATGTTTGGATTGTAAAAAGTCTCAGACGAGTCAATTGTTTCATTCTCAGGGTTGCCAGTTTCATTTGTTTTGACAACAACACACACAGATGGTACCTGCCTGTCAAAAAAAGCTTTATCATATTTATGTGTACAAGTCAGCTGGGAGTTTTACTAACATAATTCACATCATTATTTTGGGAGACTATTTCATACGGTCTATTGAATTTCGCCTGAAGTGGATTTGTCAACATAAGGCAAGCAGCTTATCTCCCACCTGGAATTTTCATTCGCAAGCCCGCTTATCAAACCAACACTTCATTTTGTCTTGAGAAATCTTTAAGTTTTTTCTCGCTAGACTACAGGCTTGGTGTAGTTTATTATTGAACTTCAAATCATAGTCTAACGAGTTAACATCAATCCACCGTTCCTTTTAACAAGGTCAAAGGTCACTCTGCAACCAAATACAAGTTCAAATGGAGTAAAGCCCAGTGATTCCTGTACTGACTCTCTTTCTGTGGACAAAAGCAAATGTATTCCTTCATCCCAGTCTTTTCCATTTCCAACACAATATGTCTTAATCATTGTTTTGAGGGTAGAATGAAATCTTTCTAAAGCCCCTTGTGATTCTGTATGGTACACAGATGATGCAATTTGTTTTGCTCCCAGTTCAGAAACTACCTGCTGGAATAATCCAGATGTAAAATTACATCCTTGATCAGACTGGATTTCTTTAGGCAAATCGAATAATGTGAAAATCTTGGTAAGAGCCTTCGCCACAGTTTTAGCTTCAATATTTCTGAGAGGTATTGCCTCTGGGAATCTGGATGCAGTACACATAATGGTTAGCAGATACTGATGGCCAGCTTTAGTCTTTGGCAATGGGTCAACACAATCCACTATAACTTTGGAAAAGGGTTCACCGAATGCAGGTACAGGCCACTGGGGTGAGCTCATTCGGTTTACCCACAACTTGACAAGTGCCTTTTGGAAACTCTTATTCAGGGTAAACATAACTTTATGAGTTAAAGCAAACTGATCTGCTAATCCAGCAGATTCCTGCATAGTGGCAGCATCATTTCCATCTAAATACGTCTTTATGTCATCAGGGACGCACCTTCTGAATTCTTCAATTAAAACCAACTCTTTCAAGCTGTTAAAATCATCATTTACATGTTCAGATGTGCACCAGCGGTCAATGCACACAAATTTCTCATAAGCAAATTCCGTATGTCTGGTTCACAGATTTCTTCAAATTTCTAAACTCTTGCCTGTCTGCTTCTGGGACCAACTCGTAAGCTTTGAGCACAGCCTGTTTCACTATGTCATAATGTGTGGTGCGTGGCCATGTGGTTAAGGTGTTGAACTAGCGATCTGAAGGTCATGAGTTCGAGCCTCAGGCGAGGCAGCATGTGTGTCCTTGAGCAAAGCACTGAACCACACACTGCTCCTGCACATTGATAGCCCAGTGGCGATGATTGGGGAAGCATAAATAAATAAATCATAAGCTGCTTCAGCAACTGTCAAAGCAGAATAGGCTTGCTAAGCCTTCCCCTTAATTACACTTTGTAAGAGAATTTTCTTTCTGCTTTTCTGCCTCTCCAGCCTGAAACTGCCTCTGCCTTTCCGGAGCCTCCATCTTCAATTTTTCAACCTTGTACTGGAGCTCAAGCTCACTAGGTTTACTTTCAGGAAACACCTCCAACTCCTCCACTTTAAATACACCCTCAGATACATAATGTTCAGCTATTATCCTCTGCATCTGTGCCCTCCTCATTGTCAATTTCACCTTAGCAAGTATTAACGTTTTAGCAATGCTCAATCCTTCTGGTGTCCTCTAATGCCTGAGAGGTTCACACTTCCAGATATCTATCAACATCCATTGCTGCTGGTTTTCCACACACAAATAAATCAAAAGGGATTTCCCCAATGAAATCGATAATAAATCAATCCTTAAATTTGTTCATATCCCAGATGCAGGCCCCATTTTGTTACAAACCGTAACGCTTTAGAAACGAACCAGCAGCAACAGACTACCCCCAGTGGCCACACATTTTAATTCCATGTCCCATTCCCATTCTGATATGTCTATCCACGGCCTCCTCTACTGTCAAAATTAATCCAAACTCAGGTTGGAGGAACACCTTGTATACCGGCTGGGTAGCCTCCAACCTGATGGGATGAAAATTGACTTCTCTAACTTCCGTTAATGCCCCTCTTCCCCTTCTTACCCCTTCACTGACATATTTAATTGTTTGCCTGTTGTCCATGTCTCTCTGGTGCTTCCCCCCCACCTTTCTTTCTCCCGAGGCCTCCTTTCCCTTCTCCAGCTCTGTATCACTTTCGCCAATCACCTTTCCAGCTCTTAGCTTCTTCCCACCGCTTTCAGTCTTCTCCTATCATATCACATTTCCCGCTCCCCCCACTACTTTCAAATCTCTCAGTATCTTTCCTTTCAGTTAGTCCTGACAAAGGGTCTCAGCCTGAAACGTCAACAGTTCTTCTCCTTATAGATGCTGCCTGGCCTGCTGTGTTCCACCAGCATATTGTGTGTGTTGTTTGAATTTCCAGCATCTGCAGATTTCCTCGTGAGTGTTATGTGTATAAATGTGTATAAATATAACTCCCAAACTATTGAGTTCGTGGGAAACAAGGCTTGGAGTCTTGAGATGGTAAAGTATGAAAGTTCAGTTCCACCACAGAATAGGTGATGAGAGAGATATTTGTAATCCAGGGTAAATGTTGAGAGAAGGCAATTATGTCGTATTCCACAGGTTCCATGGTGGTAAAACGAGACCAACAGTCGCTGTAGATTTTATCTGTCATCCTTCCAAATCCACATACTAATTATCACCCGAATTGTCTTGTCATAAGGGGTATCATCTTCAAATGAATTACCACACCACAGCCAGGCAAGGGTTAACACACAAGTGGTCTCCACAGGATACCCCGAATCAGATCCACTCCTATGGATCAAATAAGGTGACAACCACACATTCGATGTACGGTGAATCGATAATTAACCCACCCTTGTGGGCAAAGGAAAGTTCCAAACAGTGACCCTTGGCCACTAGTTCCCTGGTTTTGATCCTTCCATTTTTCCTCCGTCTCCGTCTGACTCTGAGTGTCTGTGTCCTCGGTTAAAACTAAACAAGCTGCACGCGATGTAAACAAGCTGCAAGTCAGACTGATTCACCTTCTTAATCTCTCTCTCTTAAAATGACAGTCCACAGCAAACGAAACCCAGGGATTCATAACAACGGCCCGTCCCCACTGTGAACAGACTGGTGTGCCAGTAGGTGGGAAGACTGAGTGAATCCTTTCCCACATTCTCAGCAGGTGAACGGCCTCTCTCTAGAGTGAACTCGCTGATGTTTCTGTAGGGTGAATGACTGAGTGAATCCCTTCCCACAGATTGAGCAGGTGAACGGCTTCTCCCCACTGTGAACTCGCTGATGACTCTGTAGGTGGGATGACTGATTGAATCCCTTCCCACATTCTGAGCAGGTGAATGGTCTCTCCCCAGTGTGAATTCGCTGGTGTCTCTGCAGGTTAGCTAACCGAGTGAATCCCTTCCCACAGACTGAGCAGGTGAACGGCTTCTCCCCAGTGTGAACTCGCTGATGTACCAGTAGGTTAGATGACACAGTGAATCCCTTCCCACAGACTGAGCAGGTGAACGGCTTCTCCCCAGTGTGAACTTGCTGATGTCTCTGTAGGGTGGATAAATGAGTGAATCCCTTCCCACAGACTGAGCAGGTGAATGGCCTCTCCCCAGTGTGAACTCGTAGGTGATCCTGTAGGGTGGATGACCGAGTGAATCCCTTCCCACAGACTGAGCAGGTGAATGGCTTCTCCCCAGTGTGAACTTGCAGGTGATTCTGTAAGTTAGCTAACCGAGTGAATCCCTTCCCACAGATTGAGCAGGTAAATGGCTTCTCCCCAGTGTGAACTCGCTGGTGACTCCGTAGCTGGGATGACCGAGTAAATCCCTTCCCACAGACTGAGCAGGTGAACGGCTTCTCCCCAGTGTGAACTCGGTGATGACTCTGGAGGGTGGATGACTGAGTGAATCCCTTCCCACATTCTGAGCAGGTGAACGGCCTCTCTCCACTGTGAACTCGCTGATGACTCTGTAGGTGGTGTGATTGAGAGAATCCCTTCCCACAGACTGAGCAGGTAAACGGCTTCTCCCCAGTGTGAACTTGCTGGTGTACCAGTAGGGTAGATGACTGTGTAAATCCTTTTCCACAGACTGAGCAGGTAAACGGCTTCTCCCCAGTGTGAACTCGCTGGTGTACCAGTAGGGTAGATGACTGTGTAAATCCTTTCCCACAGACTGAGCAGGTGAACGGCCACTCCCCAGTGTGAACTTGCTGGTGACTCTGTAGGTTGGATGGATCAGTGAATTCCTTCCCACACTTTGAGCAGGTGAATGGCTTCTCCCCAGTGTGAACTCGCTGGTGAGCCATTAGGTCAGATGACTGAGTGAATCCTTTCCCAGAAATTCAGCAGATGACCAGCCTCTGCCCAGTGTGGTGTGAACTGATTGGTGTGTCCACAGGTGGGATGACCGACTGAACCCCTTTCTCACACACAGAACAGTTGAATGGCCTTGCCCAGTGTGAACTTGCTGATGTACCTTCAATTGTGATAACCGAGTGAATCCATTCCCACTGTCTGAGCAGGTGAAAGGCCTTTCTCCTGTGTAAAATGACGGGCTTGCGAGTTCGTCAGATGACCGAGTGAATCCCTACCCATAGTTTGAGCAGGAAGGGTGGTCAACTGGATTCCTTGCTCCACTTCTTAACTGGTGTGCCGTGTTTGAGCTTCCTGGAGATGAATTCCTTCTCATTTTTAACCTGTAAAAAGATTTACAAAATCCATCAATGGGTGTAGGACAACATTTCAGATGAGATTACTTGAGTTGCCAAGGTTTGATCTGGTATCACACTGTTACAGTGAGGTTCAACGAAAGTTGAACAGAGAAATCATCTTCTAACTGGGCACAGTGC